>NW_024070189.1:15180486-15425162 GCF_014754425.2 Oryx dammah | reverse complement strand
AGTAGAATGTGTTTGTAGAGCTACTCTTTAAAAGATGCTTTTCTTCTCTAGGTAGTAAGTAAAAGCCCGTTGGAGGTATGAAAGTTGATTGTATTCATCAGCTGGTATTTGACATGTACTGAATCAGAATATTAAACACAGCAAAGCAGATAGAGCACAAGTTTTGCTATCAAAAGGACCTGATTTCAGATCCTCACCTTGGTACTTAGTGGCTGTGTTCCTGGATAAAGTCACTCATCCTCTTTTGGCCTTATTTTCCCTGTGTGTAAAATAAACATAATAATCACCCCTCCACCCCCCGCTAGAGCTATGCCAAAGAGTAAATGAGAGAATAGTGTAAAGTTCTTAGCATCCAGACTGGTATGTAGTAAATACTTAATAAGTGGTAGCTATGATAATAATATTTGTCACAACTTTAACATAGCCATGTATTGCTTACACTAAGCAAAAGTAAAGTTTTCCTACATATCATTCAAGATTTACACACAAGTACACAAAGGCAGCTTGTTAGTACTTAGCATTAATAGATGCTGAATTGCAGCCCCACAACCAAGTAGAATGGAATTGTTGTTTCACTGTAAAAATTCAGATTCCTTTTAAAAGATGAGTTCCATTCCCCAACTGTGGCTCCAAGCCTTGTGTTGCATAACTATCCTGAGGAAGTCCTGAAACTGATTTACGAGGGTTGGGAGAATTTGGTTTCCTTCGTATTTCTAGAAATCAGTGGAACATTTTCTCTTTGAGATAGTTTGAAGAAATGTGACATTGTTTCCTTGGAGTTAGAATGAGATAGTTGTGCTCCTCTTTCCTAGGTTTCTTCTGTAGGTCTGCTGCCCTGCTCTGGATCTTTGACACTTATACTTGGCACTTTAAATAAATGAGCTTCAAATTCATTTTACATTATTATTTATTAATAGTATGTCTCTCAAATCCATGTTTTTTAAAAAATTTTATTATTTCATTTCTAGATCTTTTCCTGTTTACCAGAAATATTCCATAAAAAGCAATGAGGTAATATATGCGCACATTTCTTGTGCAGGGTTTGAAGCTCTGATCTGTATTAAAAAGTAAAATTAGTTATAGTCTTTGTATCCTCAGTACCACAGAGTTAATGAAGCCAAAACCCATTTCCTCATAATATTTTCCCTTTAGTGTCTCCTCTTTCCTTCTTCACCTCTCCAGTATTCTGGAATTTTGAACCATTTGGAATGCAAAGAGCAGTTACTTTGGATTTGTTTTCTCAGAGTTAAATGGCTGCTTGATATTGCTCCCACTTCTTTCGTTGGTTCGTCCCACTCATCTGACTTTGTCCTCTCTCTTTACTGTACTTCCATGCCCTGTTGAGCTTGAATACTAGACCAGATACAGTTGGAACTGAATGGGTTTTGTGGTTTGGGATTTGGAAATTAGCACAGAGCTCTGCTGGGAAGCTGTCACATTTTCTTGATCTGTGCCCCATTCCACTTTTCCCTCTTCTTCCATCCTCCACGGTGTTCAAGGTTTTGCCTTTGCTGTTTGTAGCCCCATGGTTGGCCTCTTTTTTTTTCTGTTTCGTTTTTAAGTCTTCCTCTAAAAACGCTGTGTCCGTCCCACTTTGAGTAAGGGATTCATATCTAAAAATTCTGTCATTCGTGTTACTGAGTATACTTTTGGAAATGGGCAGGTTGTGAGGGTGCAGGGAACTGGGAGAGGCTTGGCCAGGGCATGGGGGTGTACTGGTTAGAAGAAACTCTGCCAAAGGGCATTGCCGTGACCCTTCTCCAGAATTTTTTAGCAGAATAAAAGCTCTGTCACAGTTGATTGAAACCCTGTTTTGAACTCATACTTCAAAGTGCAAACTTTCATAGGCCAACAGTTTTTTGGACTTGTGAGCCACATCTAGCTATTTTCTTAATCTAGCTTTATTACATCCTAAGAATACATACCAAAGGCCACATGAAAGGACAAATAATGATTAATAGTTAACCAGAATGGAAGAAGGAGGCCATTTATGCATATTTAGCAATGGTTTTAAGGTACATACAGATATTTTTCTTATACCACTGTTCACGCAATAACTTTGAAAAATTATTTTTAAAATATCAAAGTGCAAAGTTTTATCCTTAAAAACTTTATAGGGTCCATAATAAGTTACTTTTGGCCTTAATTCTAAATATAAATATTATTAATGTGCGTGCTCCGTCACTCAGTCTTCGGGACCCCATGAACTGTAGCCCACCAGGCTCTGTCCATAGGATTTCCCAGACAAGATTACTGGAGCAAGTTGCCGTTTCCTCCCCCGGGGAATCTTTCCAACCCAGGAATCAAACTGATGTCTCCTTCGTTGGCTGGTGGATTTTTTACCACTGTGCCACCTGGGAAGCCTAAATATTATTAACTGTAGTCCATAATAAAGATTTTCAAAACTGGAAAGGTTTAACCTGAATTTTTAATTGATAGGAGGAAAATACATGAATTGCAAGTATATTCCTTACCATGTTAACATCTTAAAATACACACCATCTTTTTATGAAAGCATACCCTCTCCCTGCCCCATTCTCCTCCCTTAAACCTCTATATATATGGAGTACTGTCCAAAGAATGGATAAAGTCGAAAGATATATATGAAATTTGTGTATATAATACATGGAGCTCCATGGCATTCACAGTAATTATAATCCAAAACACTGAACAATCCTGCACTAACTGGGTCACAGAAAATCCTCTGAAGCTTCCTTACTCACACTGATGCTCTTGTATCTAAAATGCAAGTGTTACATTTTTGAAACTATAGGTGATAAAGCTGTGGCATAATTTTAAAACAAAGTGCTTATTTTTAGGTAGAGGTGTTGAAAGAGGTTGCTTATTTCATCAGAGTCTCAGGGATCCTCTAGGTTCTGTTTTACCACTACATAGCTCTCCAGGCTAAAAGAATATTAAAAAAATGTAAAGAGTTGATTGACTTCAAACATTTGAAATTTCATGTAGTTACCTTTTAAAAAATAAATTTTTATTTATTTTTCATTTTCTTTAAAATTGTTGATAATTTTTAAATGAATTCAAAAGTTAAAATGTAGCAAAAAAATTAATATTTACAGTTTATTTCATGATGAACTTGAAGATAGGCAGACTAAAGATTGCTCTTTACATTTTGATTTAGGACATTTTTGACAGTGATTGGTATACCTCTCGAAATCTAATTGGAGGTGCGGACATCATTGTGATCAAATACAACGTAAACGACAAGTTTTCATTCCATGAAGTGAAGGATAATTATATTCCAGTGATAAAAAGAGCATTAAATTCAGTTCCAGTAATCATTGCTGCTGTTGGTACAAGACAAAATGGTAAGTAGTTTTCATTTATATGAGAGTGCAGGTGCCATGATAATTTGGAAAAGCATTATTTATTGATGATTAGTAATGTTTTTTTTTTTAAAAACAAAATGATTGGGTTCAAATAGCCAGCTGTCGTCTCTTCATCAATGGCTATGATAATGAGACGTCAAACATAAGTATCACAAACTACTGTGATTCTCATGTGTACAAGGTTTTCTTTTAAACTGTTCTTCTACAGAAGTGAAGTATCAGGATCAGTTCAGTCGCTTAGTCGTGTCCGACTCTGCAACCCCATGGACTGCAGCATGCCAGGCCTCCCTGTCCATCACCAACTCCTGGGGATTACTCAGACTCACGTCCATTGAGTCGATGATGCCATCCCACCGTCTCACCCTCTGTTGTCCCCTTCTCCTCCCACCTTCAATCCCTCCCAGCATCAGGGTCTTTTCAAATGAGTTAGTTCTTCGCATTAGATGGCCAAAGTATTGGAGTTTCAGCTTCAACATCAGTCCTTCCAATGAATATTCAGGACTGATTTCCTTTAGGATGGACTGGCTGGATCTCCTTGCAGTCCAAGGGACTCTCAAGAGTCTTCTCCAACACCACACTTCAAAAGAAAGCATCAATTCTTTGGCACTCAGCTTTCTTCATAGTCCAACTCTCACATCCATACATGACCACTGGAAAAACCATAGCTTTGACTAGATGGACCTTTGTTGGCAAAGTAATGTCTCTGCTTTTTAATATGCTGTCTAGGTTGGTCATAGCTTTTCTTCCAAGGAGCGAGTGTCTTTTAATTTCATGGCTGCAGTCACCATCTGCAGTGATTTTGGAGCCCCCAAAATAAAGTCTGTCACTGTTTCCACTGTTACTCCATCTACTTGCCATGAAGTGATGGGACCAGATGCCATGATCTTAGTTTTCTGAAGTGAAGGAAGTCAGTCATTGTGTTCTTTTTGATATGGGAGAGCTATTAGGCTGATGCTGAGCCCTGGAAAACTGTTTTTGACAATCTAAGGGACTATTCAGTTGGGAAAGATAAATTGTCCCCATAAGGGTGTGGGGTTGAGAGCTGAGTTTTTAGGTAGGTATGCAGTGAGTGAGCTGAATGTATTGACAGCACCACCTTGAGAGTATTGGTGACTCCATAGCTGGTGGATTGTTTAGGTTCAGTTTCAGTAGTTGCTGCTGTACATACTGTTGTCAAATTATCTCAGGGTCAGCTCAGAATTCTCTTTGAATTGATGGTGTTTTCTAGTTCTTAAGGATTATTTCCTCAGTAAAACTGACTTTAAAATTCTGTTTTTATTCATTGTTTTCTTCCTTTTTATTGAAGTATAGCAAAATAAAGGACATTAGACTTCACTAATTTTAGAGCACAGTTTAATGCATTTTTTTACGTATGTATGCATCTGTACAGCCATCTCATACAGATCGAGATATATAGAACTTTTGCCTCATTCAGAAGCCTCTCTTGCCCCTACCCACTTAATAACACCCCTCCCCAGAGATGACTTCCCTGGTGGCTCAGAGGTTAAAGCATCTGCCTCCAATGCGGGAGACCCGGGTTCGATCCCTGGGTCGGGTAGATCCCCTGAAGAAGGAAATGGCAATCCACTCCAGTATTCTTGCCTGGAGAATCCCGTGGACGAAGAAGCCTAGTAGGTTACAGTCCACGGGGTCGCAAAGAGTCGGACACGACTGAGCGACTTCACCTTCACCTCTCCAGAGATAACTGCTGTTCTGACTTCTAACATCATAAGTTAGTTTTACCTATTCCTGACCCTCATGCAAATGGAATTATATAATATGCAGTGTCTTGTGTTGGACTAATTTCAGTTAGTGTGATGCTTTTGAGATCCATGCATGCAGAACTTATCTGTAATTTGTTCTTTTTATTGCTGTGTGCTGTCCCATTGTATGAGTACACCAGGGTTTATCTCTGCCTTCTTTTGATGATGCTTAGGTAGATTTCTGGGAGGATTTTTGGGTCACATGGTAGATATGTGTTTAGCATTAGTAGATGTGAATAAAGCAGGCTTGACCCTTCTTTGACCCCATGTCCCCTCTACTTCCCTAACCTTCTTTTTATTGCTAGTCACGGTTCTTGAACAAGTCATCCACACTTCCTGAGTCCACTTCCTGACTTCCCATTCATTCTTGAGTCCACTACAGTCTAACTTGACTTTCGCAATGATGCTGGGTTTGTTTTCACTCAGGGCTGCCAATTATATGCCTGTCGCCCAGTTTAATTGACATTCTAATAACAATCTTCCCTTTGAAGTTATTCAAACACACCTCTCTCCCCACTCAGCAAAAGCTACTTTTTCTCTTCCTGGTTGTTGTAATTCTCTGTCTTATTTCCTGGCTCCCTGAGGCCCCTCTTACTGGTGCACCAAGTCAGTCTACCCTATGGCTGCTGCCCAGGGTCCCATCCTTTTTCTTCACCTCTTCTTACCGTTTCCTCTGACCTGAACCTGCTAATCTGTTGTCCTCACTTCCCCGCAGCTACACGGTGATTACCCGGTCTCTTTCTCTGGCTCCAGTCTCTCTCCTGACCCATGTCTCAACAGATACCTTCCTCTTTCTACTGAGTTCCCCAATCTTTTTTTTTTTTAATTGAAGGATAATTGCTTTACAGAATTTTGCTGTTTTCTGTCAAACCTCAACATGAATCAGCTTCAGGTATACATGTATCCCCGCCTTTTGAACCTCCCTCCCATCTCCTTCCACATCCCACCCCTCTAGGTTGATGCAGAGCCCCTGTTTGAGTTCCCTGAGCCATACAGCAAATTCCCGTTGGCTATCTATTTTGCATATGGTAATGTAAGTTTCCATGTTACTCTCTCCACACATCTCACCCTCTCCTCTCCTCTCTCCATGTCCATAAGTCTGTTCTCTATGTTTCTCCATTGTTGCCCTGTAAATAAGTTCTTCAGTACCATTTTTCTAGATTTCTTATATATGTGTTAGAATTCGATGTTTATCTTTCTCTTTCTGACTAACTTCACTCTGTGTAATAGGTTCCAGGTTCATCCACCTCATCAGAACTGACTCAAATGTGTTCCTTACTATGGCTGAGTAATATTTCATTGTGTATATGTACCACAACCTCTTTATCCATTCATCTGTCAATGGAAATCTAGGTGGCTTCCATGTTCTAGCTATTGTAAATAGTGCTGCAGTGAACAAGGGAATACATATATCTTTTTCAATTTTGGTTTCCTCAGGGTATATGCCTAGGATTGCTGGGTCATATGGTGGTTTTATTCCTAGTTTTTAAAGGAATCTCCGTACCATCTTCCATAGTGGCTGTATCAATTTATATTCCCACCAGCAGTGCAAGAGCATTCGTTTTCTCCACACCCCTCCAGCATTGTTTGTAGGCTTTTTGATGAGGGCCATTCTGACCAGTGTGAGGTGACAGCTCATTGTAGTTGTGATTTGCATTTCTCTAATAATGAGTGACGTTGAGCATCTTTTCGTGTGTTGTTAGCCATCTGTATGTCTTCTTTGGAGAAATGTCTGTTTAGGTCTTTTGCCCACTTTTTGATTGAGTTGTTTGTTTTTCTGGCATTGAGTTGTATGAGCTGCTTGTATATTTTGGAAATTAATCCTTTGTCAGTTGTTTCATTTGCTATTATTTTCCTCCATTCTGAGGACTGTCTTTTCACCTCGCTTATCGTTTCGTTTGCTGTGCAAAAGCTTTTAAGTTAAATCAGGTCCCACTTGTTTACTTTTGTTTTTATTTCCATTATTCTAGGAGGTGGGTCATAGAGGATCTTGCTTTGATTTATGTGATCGAGTGTTCTGCCTATGTTTTCCTCTGAGAGTTTTATAGTTTCTGATCTTACATTTAGGTTTTTGATCCATTTTGAGTTTATCTTTGTGTATGGTATTAAGTAGTATTCTAATTTCATTCTGAATTCCCCAATCTTGATAAATAATGCCAAACTTATCTGTTCACCCACACTAGAATCATCTAGGCAGTCTTTCTTTCCTGTTCCGCATATCCAGTTGACTCGGAAGCTGTTTTGATTTATATTTTAAATAAACCTCAAACTCATCATCTTTACTGAATTTCAGATCCTAGTGATTTAATTATCTGTCAGAATGACTTTCTTTTTGGTCTAAATGGGCAGTTCCAAATTTTGTAGGGTTTGAGATCTATACAATTGTAGAGGTTCTTTGTAAGGAAAAAAAAAAAACTACAAAATAATAGACATACGTGTACACAAATGAATGTTTATTCAGAATGTGAAAAGAAAGCCAAAGAACTTACAACTCCAGAAAAGCTGTCAAATACCACAAGTTTCTTTTTTTAAAACAAGTTTCTTTTTTTAAAAAACCTGACACTTCTCTAACTTTTCTTATATTTTTTGGCTGCAGATTCTTTGATCAAGTCTTCACATGATAACCCTTCTGAGATTTTCTGTAGAGCAAAAAGAATGATAGTTGGGGTTTTTTTTTTGGAGCTGGCACCACGGTTTGTATCGTGTTTGCTTGTCTCTAAGCTCTGCCTCTTTGTGTCCTGATGCTGGACTAGTCTGCACTGTGGGTGGAAGAAGCATTCCTGAAGGCCATTCATGTACTGAGACAGCTTGCAAACACTTACACGGAAGTGACTACAGACCGCAAATAGTATCTCACGAAACCTAAATTTAAATTCCTCTTTAGCAGCGTCCTAAAAATGTCCACAGCTACTCCAAAGCTGCCTGATGCAAGGTGAAGTGAGTTGGACTGGAAGGAGGCCTGTGTCTTCACCTGACATAGACAGACTATCTCATTTTGCATATTTTACAAAAGCACATGTCATGTGAAAGAACCCAAGGCCCAGGTTTCTCCCATGACTTTGGAAACAAGCCATAAGGAAGGGCTTTGAAGCTTAGGCTTGCTGGTAAATCAGCCTCTGGTCAATTTTTCCTGCTTGGCTTCTTTCTGAAATAGATTCTCTCGGAATAACCATCCTAGAATATGTCAGATCATAATACTCAACTCTTTCAATCCTCTAGAAACTTTCATCTTTTTTTTTTTTCTGTTTGCAAAATTTCAAACCTAAGAACTTGACAAGAATAGGACAGTAAGCTCCAGAAATTAAAAACACACACTTTTTTTGTTTGTTTGAACCATTTGATGGTAAATTGTAAACATTATGGAATTTCTTCAATCCTGATTAATTAAGCATGTCTCTTCTAAGAACAGAACCATTTTCCTATTAACCATAATGCAACCATCACTCAAGAAACATACTATTACCTGTTACATTATTATTTAAAATATAACCCATGTTCACATTTTCCCATGTATTCTAATTTTTTTCTTTTTTAAAAAAATTCAGTATGAAGTTAAGGACTGTGTGTTGCATTTAGTTCTCATGTCTCCCTGGTGTCTTAATTCAGAACAGTTCCCAGTTTCCTAGCCGTTTTTTTTTGGAGGGGGGCGGGAGGGGTATCTTTCATGACACTGACATTATTAATAAGAATCCAAACCCATTATTTTGCATGATCCCTTCAGTTGTGATCACTGGGGTTGCAAAAAAATGATTTCGTATCATTCCTTCTTCATTTATTAGTTGGCACGCTACTGTAAGTAGAGTGGGGCTTCCCTTGTGGCTCAGCTGGTAAAGAATCCACCTGCAGTATGGGAGACCTGGGTTTGATCCCTGGGTCAGGAAGCTCCCCTGGAGAAGGGAGAGGCGACCCACTCCAGTATTCTGGCCTGGAGAATCCCATGGGCTGTATAGTCCACAGGGTCGCAAAGAGTTGGACACGCCTGAGCGACTTTCACTTCACTATCACTGCCGTAAGTAGAGCTCTCCCTTTTCTCTGCTCCTGCACCTTTCTTTGGAATCATTATGAGAAATTCATGGGTTGGTTATTTAAATTCAGTGTTTCAGAATCTGTTCTTCTCATTATGCTTTCTGATACTCCAGGTACCCCACATTTGCATCTTTACACTCGCTCCAGTTAGTGGGTCCTTCATCCTCCTGGTATAGAAGGATGTGCAGACCTGCCCTGCCCCGGGCCACTCGGGTGCCCTTGGGCTGCTCCTTGCCCCGCTTCGTGAAGCAGTGAGCACTTCCATGTTGCTGCAGGGCGTGAGGTGTCCCCTGTCCTCTGAGCCTCCAGGTTCCTCTTTGGTCCTGTGCTCGCCACCTGCATCCGCTCAGGGACCCCTAGTTTATGGTCCTATAAGAGTCTCTCCCCTCATTTTTCAGTCTTGCCATAGGCTCACCTCCCTTTTTCTCTTCTCTCTCCACACCCCCGCCCCCATCTCTCTCCTTCCCTTCCATCCCACCCCCCATTTCATGATTTCTGTGGTTTGGCAGGAAGAGGAGATTGCACTGTGGGCTTAGCTTGTCCTCTTGAAAGTGGAAGTGACGTGTTCCTTTCCTTACATTCAGGCCTCCGCATGCGCCGTGTTGTACCATATAGGGTACCCTTCTGCACAGCCCGTCTTGTCTGCATACTGAATTTCTCCTTACCCTGGAAATCGTTCCCTCTTCTGCGAGGCCCTCCCCCATCCCCCAGGAGGAGTTAATTTCTCCTCTGTTCCTATGGTGATTTCATACACCTTTATTTCAATACTTATTATAATGGTCCGCAGTCGTCTGCCTAGACTCGGTTAATGATGAGTTTCAGTTATTTGTGTATCTTTATTACCCTGCTATTTGAGGTGCGGTGGCTGCTCAAAAAAAAGTTTGTTCAAGGCGTGAATGAATGGCTTTATGAATGATGTATACAGACGTGAAAAATCATTTTCACTCACAGGGTGAAATTAATTTCCCATGTGAAATGTGATCGCAAGGTAATTACAAAGCTAAAGCCGGCTCTTTGGTTCAAGGACACAGATTGTTCCTCCTTCCTGGAATATTCCTCCCTCCTGGAATCCCTTGCAGTCCAGTCCCTTGCTGGGTGTTCTCTAACTCCTTTCTCCAGCTGCTTTAAGAACAAGTTCAGCAAGTACAGTCAGTCTCATCTCTTTGCTTTGTTATACATGTTTTGACAAGTTTGACTGTGTGTGTGTGTCTTCATCGTACTTGGCTCTGAATAAATTTTTGGCTTTTATTAAATATTGAATTTATCTTTAAAGTAGAAATTTTTTTTCCAAACTTGGCAAAGGTGTATTCATAGCCTTAAGCTCCTGAAAGCAGGCATCCTGTCTTGTCTTTTTGAAGCTCTGACAGAACCTAGTACATTGCTAGGCTGGAATTCCTAAAAAGATTTCTAATATTCTCAAGCACTGGCAACACTGTAAGCATCATCCTGAAAGAAAGTGAAAGTGAAGTCACTCAGTGGTGTCCAACTCTGCGACCCCATGGACTGTAGCCTACCAGGCTCCTCAGTCCATAGAATTTTCCAGGCAAGAGTCCTGGAGTGGGTTGCCATATCGGTTCTCAAAGCCACTCTTTTGAAAGAGATGCCATTCATCTTGATTCCAGAGTTACATTGTGTTTGCTTTGAAAAAAATTAAACATTTTGTGATAATACCTTGAAAGATAATATATAAGGGGAGAGAAAAGACTATAGTGTTAACTGGAAATGTAACACTGATTCCCAGAGTTCCAGGACTCTTGAGGAAGGCTCAGTAGGAGTGAGTCCTGAAGAAGGCACTGCAGTTTAAAATTATTTGTCTCCTGATTGTTACTGATGAAATGATAAGTGTTGGTTTATTTAATTCATAAACATTTTGCTGATTTTCCTACCCAATATGTAATGGCTAGACATTTTTTCCTTTGGGGTGCAAGTGAACAAAAAGTAATGTCTTCTGTGACATAGAGATGTAACGATTGGATATTAGGAGACACTTTCTAGGTTGGTAAAATGCTTGTGGCTACACGTGATGGAAAACCCCCCTCAGCTGGGTTAGGCCTGACACTAAGTGGATTTTTCCCTCAAACCAAGATTGTTTCCTCACAATTATTTTACATTATGCTCACTAATTTTTCACTCAAAATGGTGCTGATTTTATTTTTGTCCTGAAATAATGTTTAATAAGATGATTTGCCTACCCACCCCATTCCATCAATATAAGGAGAGCTTTGTAGACATGAGAAGATCTCTGTCTTCACAGTCAAAGGCCCTGTTTATGATGGCTTTGTAAAGAATGTGAAATGCCAGTGTGTTCTTTTTCAAGATAGGCTAACTTGTGTATGATAACTTTATTTGCTCTGAACCTAATATGATCTTAGAAAAAAAATAAGTGCAAAAACTCAGACTAAACTTCTTATTTATTGCATACTTTAGCGAAACCAAGCTTCATTTTTAAATCATGGCATTTTTACGCAAACTAAATTTTTAACTTATCTTTTGATGGCTGTTTATCAGGTGTAGCAAGTAACAGTTTTATTATTGTTTCTCTATCTCTAAGACACAAGGAGACTTAGACATGTCACGACCTTTCTGAGCTTCAGTTTCCTCCTCTGCAAAATGAGGATGTGAACGCATGGTTTCTGAGCTCGGAATGCTTTCAGTGAATTGAAATTATCTAACTCTTAGGTGTATGTGTGCACATGGGTATTACATATGCACATGGCCCTGAATATCCTTGGTATGCATGCCCTGTGTTCATATAGATGCTCCCTCTCTGCGCTGTTCATCGGTAGGATGTTAGTTGTGTGAGCTGTGGGGCTAGGGGGAGCAGCCTAAATGCCCTGTCAGGACCACTGTACTTTCAGTTACCAGGTCTTTTGGCCCCTGGGGGTCACAGCTGAGTCCCTTTCCAGGTATTACCCTCTGCTGATACAAGCTGCTTGCCCAAGGTTTTGCTCCCTCCACAAGGCAACCCTCCTCTACTTCCTGGCTGATTTAGGGATACAGAAACCCAGCTTTGTGTGGGGAACCCCTCTCAAGGGCCATCTAAGCTCCAGAATCTCCTGTCTGGTAACTGAAGTGTCTGTTGAACAGCACTGCTGTTCGAGTTCTCTCTGTGGAGTGCAGTTCCCTGCACCCCTGAGAAGCTCTGTTTCCACGATCACCCCCCAGAAAGCCTCCTCCACACGGTGTCTCCATGTCAGAGTCTGTTTCTCAGGGAAGCCAGCCTACAACAGTGTGATTTCTTGGAAATGGTCTTGGCTGCTTTTTCAGCAATGACATATCTGAAGTGTAGCATGAAACAGAACAAAGCTGGCCGGCAAATATGGAGTTGAACATACACGATTAGCCATATTAAGGCAGAGTCTGACAGACAGGTTGGTTTACCACCTTCCCAGCCATAGGTCTGTACGTGATTCTTGGAGCAGTTCACATCTTGAGTAATTTATGCTTTCAGTTTTTAGTTTTATGATCTTGGAGCAAAAGATGAAAAGTGAGTGAATTTGGTCACTGCAGTTGAATGCTTTAGAGTTCAGCCATTGAAACGTCTGGATTAATAGGAATGTACTTCATATGAAATTTGGAATGACTGACAATTTTGCAGCCTTCAGGATTGAGGTCAAATTGAGGATTCTGTTAAAGTAAAAGATGTATCAAACTTGAGTGAGTGAAGTCGCTCAGTCGTGTCCAACTCTTTGCAACATCGTGGACTGTAGCCCATCAGGCTCCTCCGTCCATGGGATTCTCCAGGCAAGAATACTGGAGTGGGTTGCCATTTCTTTCTCCAGGGGATCTTCCCAACCCAGGGATCGAACCCAGGTCTCCTGCATTGCAGGCAGATGCTTTAACATCTGAGCCACCAGGGAGGCCCAAACTTAGTGAATGTATTTAAAGGTTATTACAACAACAACAAAAAATGCTAGCCCATTGTTTTCATGGTTGAATTTGTATAAAAGGAAGCAGGCCTGGCATTTTAGTTACTGTAATAGCCTTGGTAGTATTCATTCACTTATTTAAAAATTCATCTATTTTATAAGATCTTGTTCATTGTTCTTCCATTTAAAGTTTATTTATTTTAAGCTTTTATTTTATTTATTTAAAGCTTATTTATTTTAGGGACCTTGCAGTTATCATTGACACTTCTCATTCAGAGTCTAGTGGATAGTGGCTATATAAAGTGGCCTTGAACTGTGATTCTGGTGTGAGCTCTTAATTTGTTGTTTAATGTCCAGGTTGTCTGTGCACATTTGTGTGTGTGTGTTTAATTTCAAAACACTTTGTTCGTCATGTTCGTTTTCTCAGAAGAATTACCCTGCACGTGCCCGCTGTGCACCTCAGACAGAGGGAGCTGTGTCAGTACGACGGAAGGGATCCAGCTTGCTAAAGAGCTAGGAGCCACCTACCTGGAGCTGCACAGCCTCGATGACTTCTACATAGGAAAGTATTTTGGAGGAGTGGTAAGTGGAAATCCCAGTCACATAAATTAGTCATTTGTCAGATTGGCTCCTTAGCTGTTTCTTAGAACCACAGTTAGAACTTTAGTTTTAAAATCAAGAATGGTTTTAATCTTGTGAAATGGTTGTTATTGTTGTCACTGCCTCCACTTCCCTCCTTCTGTTTGCTGTGAAGTGGAAACAGTGACAGACTTTATTTTCTTGGGCTCCAAAATCGCTGTGGACAGTGACTGCAGCCATGAAATTCAAAGACGCTTGGTTCTTGGGTGGACTTCCTTGATAGCTCAGTTGGTAAAGAATCCACCTGCAGTGCAGGAGACGCCAGTTCAATTCCTGGGTCGGGAAGATCCCCTGGAGAAGGGAAAGGCTACCCACTCCAGTACTGTTGGGCTTCCCTTGTGGCTCAGCTGGTAAAGAATCCACCTGCAATGAGAAGACCTGGATTCGATCCCTGAGTTGGGAAGATCCCCTGGAAAAGGGAAAGGCTGCCCACTCCAGTATTCTGGCCTGGAGAATTCCATGGATTATCGTCCATGGGGTCTCAAAGAGTTGGACACGACTGAACAATTTTCACTTCACTTCGTTCTTGTAAGAAAAGCTATGAGAAACCTAGACAGTGTATTAAAAAATGGAGACATCACTTTGTCAATAAACGTCTGTATAGTCAAAGCTATTGCTTTTCCAGTAGTCATGTGTGGCTATGACAGTTGGACCAAAAGAAGGCAGAGTGCCAAAGAATTGGTGCTTTCAAACCGTGGTGCTGGAGAAAACTCTTGAGAGTCCCTTGAACTGCAAGGTGATCAAATGAATGAATCCTGAAGGAAATCAACTCTGAATATTCGTTGGAAGGACCCATGCGGAAGCTCCACCCCTTTAGCCACGCTGATGCAAAGAGCCAACTCATTGGAGAAGACCCAACTCATTGGAGAAGATCATAATGCTGGAAAAGATTGAAGGCGAAAGGAGAAGAGAGGGTAGCAGAGGATGAGATGGTTGGATAGCATCACTGACTCAGTGGACATGAGTTTGATCAAACTCTGGGGGATAGTAGAGGACAGGGGAGCCTGGTGTGCTGCAGTCCATGGGGTCGCAAAGAGTCAGACACGACTGAGCGCCTGAACTGAACTGAAAGGGAAAAGGATAATTTGGTTTCATTTGTTGGAGAAGGTGGAGCACTGGCGTCTTTGGTCTCATGGTTCCCTCCCTTTCCAGGTTCCTGGCCCTGAGGTTCTCAGGATCACTCTTCCCATTTCCCAGCTCCCACACTCTCTTCTTCTCCCTCGTTGTTTCTCTGTGTTCCTAACACCTAGTGTTGGAGGCGTGATGAGAATCAAAGAAGTGGTCAGAGTCTGGAGAAAAGCTTGTGGTTTCCTTTTGCCTTAACTCAAGACTCAGTGAGAACATGAGAATAAGATGAGACCCTTGAATAGTAAAATACAACTGGGACCTTGAGTGTAAGAAACAGTGGTATTTGCAAGATTATGGATGGAGTGTCAATGTCAGAGTGAAAGGTGCATTTCACTGTTAATATCTTGTGTTTAGCAGTCAGGGAGGAAGAGCAGTGTGGTGTTACCCTCAGACCTGGCCAAGGGCAGCCTGTGCCCTTGAGCTCTGGAAGGCCTCCTCTGGTTGCATCCCTCCCCCCGGAGCACCAGTTGATGGACCCATGGGGAGGTGCCCACTGCAGCTCGTAGCTCCCCTCCTGACCTGCACCGTCTGTGTGGTAGCCAGTAGCCACATCTGGCTATTTATATTTAAATTAATCTAGAGATAATACAGGAGACTTCCGGTTCAAGATGGCGAAGTAGGTGCACATGCTGTCAGCTCCTCTTGCGAGAGCACTAGCTGCTGAACAACCATCGACAGGTGGACGCTGGAACCTACCAGAGAGCAATGCCCCACGTCCAGAGACGAAGAAGCCGCAGTGAGATGGTAGGAGGGGCACAGTCACGATGAAGTCAAATCCCATACCCGCTGGGCGGGTGACCCTCAAACCGGAGAACAGTTAATACCAAAGAAGTTCTCCAACTGTTGTGAAGGTTTGGAACCCTGTGTTGGGCTTCCCAGCCTACGGACCTGACAAAGGGACTGGGAATCCCCAGGGAGTCTGACATTGAAGCCCGGTGGGATTGGATTACAAGGCTTCCACAGGACTGGGGGAGATGGAGACTCCAGACTTGGAGGGCACAAACAGAACCTTGCGTGCACCAATCGAGACTCAGAGGAAAGGAGCAGTGACGCCACGGGAAACTCAACCAAAACGACCTGCTAGTGTTGGAGGGTCTCCTATGGAGGCGTGGGTCAGCAGGGGCTCATGGCAGGGATGGGGGGACTGGCAGCAGCTGTCTGGGAAGGTCCCCTTTGGTGTAAACACCCTTGGAGGTCACCATTAGCCAGATGATGGAGCCTGTAGACTAGCCTGTAGGGCTGGGTTAGAAAGTGAAGTCGCTCAGTCAGGTCCGACTCTTTGCGACCCCATGGACTGTAGCCTACCAGGCTCCTCTGTCCATGGGATTTTCCAGGCAAGAATACTGGAATGGGTTGCCATTTCCTCCTCCAGGAGATCTTCCTGATCCAGGGATTGAACCTAGATCTCCCACATTGTAGGCAGACGCTTTATTGTCTGAGCCACCAGGGAAGTCAGGGCTGGGTTGCCTCAGACCAAAAAACTACCAGGGAGGGAACACAACCCCACCCATCAGCAGATAATTGGATTAAAGCTTTACTGAGCAAGGTCCTGCCCACCAGAGCAAGACCCAGTTTTTCCCACCACCAGTCCCTCCCATCAGAAAGCTTACACAAGCCTCATAGTCTCCTCCATCAGACAGAAGAAGCAAGAAGAACCACAATCCCCCATCGACTAATACAAAGCCACATCACAGAAAGTTAATCAGCATGAAAAAGCAGAAAGTTATATCCCAGATGAAGGGACAAGGTAAAACCCCAGAAAAACAACTAAATGAGGTAGAGATAGGCAACCTTCCAGAAAAAGAATTCAGAATAAAGAGAGTGAGTTTGATTCAGGATCTTGGAAAAGGAATGGAGGCAAAGATTGAGAAGATGCAAGAAATGTTTCCCAAAGACCTGTAAGAACTAAAGAGCCAACAGAGGTGAGTAATGCTGTAGAAGGAATCCATAGCAGAGTAACAGGCAGAAGCACAGATAAATTACCCGGAGGGCAGAATGGTGGAAATCACTGCCACAGGACAGAGTATAGGAAAAAGAACGAAAGGCAATGAAGACAGTCTCAGAGACCTCTGGGACAACATTAAGCACACCAGTATTCACATTGTAAGGGTCCCAGAAGGAGAAGAGAGAAAGGACCTGAGAAAATATTTAAAGAGATAATAACTGAAAACTGCCCTAACATGGGAAAGAAAATAGTCAGCCAAGTCCAGGAAGCACAGAGTGTCCCATACAGGATGAACCCAAGGAAGCACACACTGAGACATAGTAATCAAACTGACACAACTTAAAATATTAAAAGCAACCGAGGAAGAATGACAAATAACATGCCACCGAACTCCCATCAGGCCATCAGCTGATTTCTCAGCAGAAACTACAAGCCAGAAGGGAATGGCATGACATATTTAAAGTGATGAAAGGGAAGAACCTACAAGCAGAAATACTTTACCCAGCAAGACTCTCCTTCAGATTTGATGGAGAAATCAAAAGCTTTCCAGACAAGCAAAAATTAAAAGAATTCAGCACCACCAAACCAGCTTTACAACAATTGCTAAGGGAATTCTCTAAGCAGAAAACAAGAGGAGGAAAAGCCCTGTGCTGTGCTGTGCTGAGTCACTCAGTCCTGTCCAGCTCTTTGCAACCCCATGGACTGTAGCCCGCCAGGCTTCTCTGTCCATGGGGATTCTCCAGGCCAGAATACCGGAGTGGGTTGCCATGCCCTCCTCCAGGGGATCTTCCCAACCCAGGGATCAAACGTAGATCTCCTGAGTTGCAGGTGGATTTTTAACCATCTGAGCCACCAGGGAAGCCCAAGAAAATCCCTACCTACAGAAAATAAATCCAGAACAATTAAGAAAGCAGTAACAGAATCATAAATATTGATAATTAGCTTAAATGTAAATGGATTAAATGCATCAACCAAAAGACCCAGACCAGCTGAGCAGATGAAAACAAGTGCATGTATGCACTTCCACTCACCACATCACTCTCCTTGACCCCCCAGGTTGTATGTAGTTATTTGATATTGGCAGTTTAATCATGTTCCCATTATGGCATGCAATTATAATTATCTTTTCTTCTCTGTCTGGTTATTGGTTGTGAAAACTGATAAACACATTTTACTATTGTGATTGTGTAACTATTACTCGCTTAATACAACTGCATCACGATTGGCCAACAGAAAAATTATAGAATTCTATATCTCCAAAACCACCACTTAATAGAAGAACCTGTCATCACTTTTTAAAATCCAGATGTATACCAGAATCATCTTGGAATTTTTTTTTTTTTTTTTAAATTAATTTATTTATTTTTAATTTTTACTTTACAATTCTGTATTGGTTTTGGCATAGATTGACATGAATCCACCACAGGTGTACATGCGTTCCCAAACATGAACCCCCCTCCCACCCCCCTCCCCACAACATCTCTCTGGGTCATCCCCGCGCGTCAGCCCCAAGCGTGTCATATCCTGCATCAGACATAGACTGGTATTTCGATTCTTACATGTTATTATACATGTTTCAATGCCATTCTCCCAAATCATCACACCCTCTCCCTCTCCCTCTGAGTCCAAAAGTCCGCTATACACATCTGTGTCTCTTTTGCTGTCCTGCATACAGGGTCATCATTGCCATCTTCCTAAATTCCATATATATGTGTTAGTATACTGTATTGGTGTTTTTCTTTCTGGCTCACTTCACTCTGTATAATCGGCTCCAGTTTCATCCATCTCATCAGAACTGATTCAAATGTATTCTTTTTAATGGCTGAGTAATACTCCATTGTGTATATGTACCACAGCTTTCTTATCCATTCATCTACTGATGGACATCTAGGTTGTTTCCATGTCCTAGCTATTATAAACAGTGCTGCGATGAACATTGGGGTACATGTGTTTCTTTCAATTCTGGTTTCCTCTGTGTGTATGCCCAACAGTGGGATTGCTGGGTCATAAGGCATTTCTATTTGCAATTTTTTAAGGAATCTCCACACTGTTCTCCATAGTGGCTGTACTAGTTTGCACTCCCACCAACAGTGTAGGAGGGTTCCCTTCTCTCCACACCTTTTTGAAAAATACAAATGCCCAGGTAGTGCTTTTTTTTTGAAACCAGAGCTCCAAATATGTCTCTAATGAGCAGCCATGTTTATTTTTAAACACCTGGGCTGTGTGGGCATCTTTTACGTTTATCTAGCTTGTTTCACTTTTTCTATCTCATATTCAGGGCTCCTCTGTCCATGGGATTTTCTAGGCGAGAATCCTGGAGTGGGTTGCCATTTCCTTCTCCAGGGAAACCTTCCAAACCCAGGGATCGAATGCACGTCTCTTGTATTGCAGACAGATTCTTTATTGCTTAGCCACCCTGGAAGCCCATACATACATAAATAATTTTTTTCTGTTCAGTCACCAACTCTTTGCAACCCCACGGACTGCAGCACACCAGGCTTCCTGTCCTTCACTATCTCCTGGAGCTTGCTCAAATGCAAGTCCATTGAGTTGGTGATGTCATCCAACCATCTCATCCTCTGTCGTCCCCTTCTCCTCCTGCCCTCAGTCTTTCCCAGCATCAGGGTCTTTTCCAATGAGTCAGCTCTTCGCATTGGGTGGCCAAAGTATTGGAGCTTCAGCTTCAGCATCAGTCCTTCCAATGAATATTCAGGACCGATTTCCTTTAAGATTGACTGGTTGGATCTCCTTGCAGTCCAGGGGATTCTCAGGAGACTTACACGTACATACATAAATAATAATAAAAAATTCCATTCCTCAAGCGCACTATCCACATTTCAGGTCCTCCATAGCTACATTTAGCTAGTGGCTACTGTTCCATGATTAGCACAGATGTTATAGGACATTTCCATCAACACAGAGCATTGCATTCTGTGCTGTGACCCAGCATCCTGAGTCCTCTGACCAGCTGGTGCTGAGTCTGTTTTGCCCAGTCTGTTCCAGTCTCTTCCCTGGGTCCGTCTACCTGAAGGTGGCCCACATGTCTGATAATGTACACCCTGGGGCCTGAGAGGTGACTGAGAGGTGATTGGATATGAGGAGTAGGGGAGGGGAGAGTGGCTGGACCTCGGTTGTGTAGGGCTGGATGTCTACCTGCATGCTCCAGTGCCCTCAGGTAGGGGAGTGTGGGGTGGGCAGGCAGAGAGCAGAAGGGGGACCTTGGGTCCCAGGAGTTAGGGGCCAGCTCTCTGTGCTGCAGGAAACTCTGAGGAGTCTCAGAATTTAAATCTGAACCAGGCCTTCCAGTTTAAATGACAACATACTTGGCAAAGCAGGAGGATAGAATATATTTTATGTAACAGTTTATTTTCTGATTTGCAACACTTAAATATTTAGGTAGGTGGTATGTGGACCTCCTTTTGTACTTTTGCTCCAGGCATCACATGCCCAGAGCTGTGTAAGTGCATGTGGTTAAGATTTTTTAATTTATGAAATGATGGATGCGTTTCAAAGTAATTTGTTCAGGAAAAAAAGTAGAGCACATATGAACTTTCCGAATTGTTGTGAGCACATGTGACCCAAAGCTAAAGATCTGCTCTTGGTCTGAATTTTTCTAGTGTCAGTTGTTATAGTTGCCCGTGAGATGGTTATTCTTAGTCACATGGATGTACTGCTTGGCATTCTTGATTATTCAAGAGAAAGTACAGTTTTTTCCTTGAATGATAGTTTATGTTTAGACAAGACACAGACTGTTCTGCTTGATAGATGTTTTTAAAAAATAAAAAAAATTGAAAAGCATTGGCTAAGGCATACATGTCGATGGTACTGGCAGCTGTGATTTGGGGTCCAAGTAATCATGTCAGTTACATAATTTTGTCAGAGCTCTAACATTTGATTCTTGTTTTAGTTGGAATATTTCATGATCCAGGCCTTAAATCAGAAGACAAGTGAAAAAATGAAGAGAAGGAAGATGAGCAACTCGTTTCATGGAATTAGACCACCTCAGCTTGAACAGCCAGGTGTGTTTATTAGCCCATGTCTAAACATTCTGTTGATATTTATTGTAGATCATTTCAAAAGCGTCGGGGCAATTGTTCTCAAATTTGAGTGTGTTTAGGACTCACCTGACATTCCGATTCAGTGAATCTGGGATGGAGTCTGAATCTGATTTTTAAATAAGCCTCCCAGATGATTCTGAAGCAGGTGGTACCTGGATCACATTTTGAGGACTATTGTCTTGAAAACTTGAACCTATAGATTCTTTTAGGAATGGTGTGTGTGGTACAGAGCTGCTCTAAATTACAGTCCAGTGAGAAAGAACCAGATGTGATGCATGAACTTTGAGTGGATACAGGTTCCATAAAAACATGTAAAAGATGTTCTTGGGACAGTTGGGTAAAATTTCATTATGGATGGGGAATCAGATGATACTATGGGATTACTGTAGATTTTCTTATATATGATAATTGTATTGTGTTTAGTAGAAGAATGTTTTCATTCTTTGGAGATAAATATGAGTTATGAGTAAATATGAAAGTATTTAGAACTAAAGTATCCTGATGATTACAAATTACTGTTAAATGGTTTGTGAGTGAAGGAGAGATGCACACACACAGAGAGAGGGAGAAAATTTAGAGATAAGGCCAAAAAGGAAAGTGTTAATAATTACAGAATTTAAGGGCAAGATATATGTGTGCTCATTGTATCATTCTTTGAGGTTTATGACTGTTTGAAAATGTTCATGATATAGGGTTAGAGGAAAATAAAGTTAAAAATAAATTATATCAACTTACCAGAACTTATTGCATAATCTTGTAATAGCAATGGTAAAATAATACTGTATTCAGATCAAGTAATTATGGATATTGTTTGTACTTGATAAGTATTTGGTGAATGAATGAATGTGCATGAACAAGCCAAGAGAGTGTAATTTTGTATGGGAAGTCAGTTCCAAAAATGTGGACATACAGACCGTAAAATTGGCTTTGAACTTTGTGATGTGCAGGGTGAAAGGGGCGATGTGGTCTGTTAAGTAGCAAACCCTGGGCCCTTAATTACTTCCTGAATGTGAAGATGAGTGGGAGATGGCCAAATCAATAATACTGATGCATAATTTCTTAGTTCTTATTAATAGAGAAGAGAAAACATACCAGTTGCTCAGACAAGGCAGAATTCTTCAGGTCATTTAGCACTGCAACCTGTGGGTGAGATAGTGGGCAGGTGTGACCTTCCCACGGGAGCGCTGTGGCATCGCACTGATCATAACTCAAGGTCCGGGGTGCACGTTTATTCTGGTGCTGACTTCTGCTAAGGACCGATCCTGGGCTTTGGGGCACGTGGTTTTTATAAACTGTTCTCAGACAGTCAGGATCTGTAGGGTGCCTCTGGTGATGGAGAGAAGAGGATGGATAGGGTACAGGGCAGAAAGAGCCTGGCCCCCACCTTACCTTGTTGTTGTCCGGTTTGTAGACTAGAGTTCTGCTTTAGAATAAAGAATTGTTTTTATTCCTGAAGAAGGCTGAATGGTACTGGTTTAGATGATTGTATATCCTTCAGGCAGCCCTTCCCAGGTCACACTTTCCTCGGCATAGCTTTAAATGAAAGTTAGCAGACTGTTCACAATTAGAGTCTATGATGAGGACCTGGGCTGTGGTTCTTGGGGCCGATGTTCTGAATTGATGGAGGCTAATGTAATTCAGTTAGTGATCAAACTAGGGAATGGAAGGTTACATCCCCTTGTGGAAATCATGGAGCCTGACCAGCAATCTCCCTGACGTGTGCCGAGAGAGAAAAGCTGGCTGTGGGGCAGCATGTTTTACTAGGAGGGAAAGACAACCTTTAGCATCAGAATAAAATGATCAAGATGGTTTTAAACCATCGAGTCCAAAACTCTGAACTCTGGCTTTTGAGAGGCTGCAGTTTTAACAATTCATTCCTCTGCCTTCAGTTGTTCTGGGCGGAAAATAACTTCAGATGTGAGGTTGGGCTCTTCAGAACTTTCAGAAATTTCCTTGAATTTTTCATCAGGTGAAGAAGGATGACAGCTAACATAACTAAAATCGAGCATTTGGAGAACTATTTTATGTGGGGCACACGTAGTGAGAAATGCTCTTTGTGGCATTGGTACATTTTTCATTTGTACTATAAAAAGTAAATACAGTGTTTCTGTGTATCTGTGTCATTCCTGGATAGTTTGTTTATAATTAGATGAAGCTATAGAAAAGGTGCTGTTTTTCTGGGTCCAAAATGGCCAAATATTGGCAACTTCCCATGGTTCAACCTAATAATATTAAAAAAAATAGATTGTTTTGTTGTGTTTAAACCTGAAGTGACGGGGGTCTGTAGACCTAAAGAGCAGTTTGTTATTCTTATTTTCTTTTTTGAAACAGAGAAAATGCCCGTCTTGAAGGCTGAAGCATCGCATTATAACGCCGACTTAAACAACTTGCTGTTCTGCTGCCAGTGTGTGGACGTGGTGTTTTACAGCCCAGATTTAAAGGAAGTGGCCGAGGCCCACAAGATCGTTCTCTGCGCTGTCAGCCATGTGTTCATGCTGCTCTTCAGCGTGAAGAGTCCTGCCGACATTCAGGATTCCAGTATCATCCAAACTACCCAGGATCTCTTTACTATAAACAGAGACCCCGCGTTTCCAGGTGCTAGCCAGGAGTCTCCAGGCAACCCGCCCTTACGAGTCATTGTTAAAGACGCCTTCTTCTGTTCTTGTTTATCGGACATCCTGCGTTTCATTTATTCAGGTATCTTGTCAGAGGGTTCTGGTACAGCCTCATCAGCTTTTGAAATGAAGTATGCCCGTGGGCCTCACGTATTACTGGATGGTTTTATCTTTCTCTTCTTCATACTATCTGAGATGAAGATTGTAAATGAAATAGTGTTTGCTTTATCCACAGGAACTGGTCCAAGCTTTCTCTCTCCTTACAACTTTCCTTGCCTTGGTTTTACATCTACCTGTAGAAACAATAACCTCTTTTCCTATTGAGTGAGTACGTTAGTATTTTATTTTAAGTGTTAGTCACTTAGTTGTGTCCGACTCTGTGATCTCATGGATTGTAGCCCTCCAGGCTCCTCTGTCCATGGAATTCTCCAGGCAAGAATACTGGAGAGGGTAGCCATTCCCTTCTCCAGGGATTTTCCTGACCTAGGGATCAAACCTGGATCTCCCACATTGCAGGCAAATTCCTTACCATCTGAGCCACCAGGGAAGCCATTATATTTAAAAGAATATTCAGAATTCATTTTGAATATTCAGTATTCAAGAATTCATTGTCTGATTTAACTTTAAAGAAATAAAATTCTTCAAATATATATGAAAATAAGTGTCTTTACTTACTTATTCTTGTTTGACTCATATTTTGGAGGGAATTGAAGGGAGAAATTACCGTGATCATTGCATTCAGTTTAGCAACTAGAAATAGTATCTAAAGTTAGTTCAGACTGAAATCTAATTAACTTTGACTATGAGTATTTCAAACTATTGTTACTTCTGTGCTCTTACCTTTGTAAAATTCAGCTTATTGATTGTTTTTCTTCTTATCCTTTTAAAAGCTCAGTATAAGACTTTTTAATTTGAGTTATTTTAACAGCGTGGCTTCCTGGGTAACTCAACTGGTAAAGAATCCACCTGCAATGTAGAAGACCTGGGTTCAGTCCCTAGGTTGGGAAGAGTCCCTGGAGGAGGACATGGCCACCCGCTGCAGTATTCTTGCCTAGAGAATCCCTATGGATTCAGTCAAATGATTGATGATGAGATTTTTCTTTTTTTCATTGGGATTGTGTTTAGTTTTGAAAGTTAAGAAGTTAATGGTTGTGAAAAATACAGTTGTAGCATGCAGATTTAAGTGGATTAAAAATATACATATTGGGGTTGAATGTGGTGATATAAATCTTAAATCCATTAAGTGAATATTTGCTTGGAATATTCCACCCCTGCAGAGCATACCAGCAGTCAGTGCCTTTGGCAGGCATGGCAGCCTCTCTCTAAGTGTAGGCTGAACTAATGAGTAGACACTAGTAGCTGTGAATCATTATGTGAACAAACCAGATAAGCTAGAGTCTTCATTTAGTACAACGGATTTTTATGTTTAAACTTAGAATCTCACAGTTCAGAATTAGGACTAATTTTGAAAAGCCAAAATGTTTACACGTTAGAAGAAAAAAAATGTCTTTAATGATATGTCAGAGAGCCGTGATGGAAATGTTTGGCTTTTCTTTTCAATGAGTCTGCTGTTGAAGTCATGAATTATTCAGCATGTTTCCCACTGCTGCTGCTGCTGCTAAGTCGCTTCAGTCGTGTCCGACTCTGTGCGACCCCATAGACGGCAGCCCACCAGGCTCCCCCGTCCCTGGGATTCTCCAGGCAAGAACACTGGAGTGGGTTGCCATTTCCTTCTCCAATGCATGAAAGTGAAAAGTGAAAGTGAAGTCACTCAGTCATGCCCGACTCTTAGCGACCCCATGGACTACAGCCTACCAGGCTCCTCTGTCCATGGGATTTTCCAGGCAAGAGTACTGGAGTGGGTCACCAGTGCCTTCTCCGATGTTTCCCACAGTATCCATTAAATACTTTCAAAGGCACATGAGCACTTTGAGGTCAATTCTATCCTCTTTAATATGGTAGCAATAAAATAACTAAATGTATGTCCAGTGACAGAACCTGCTTATCTTTCTCCTAGGGAGTAATTTTTTTTTTAGTTGTAAAATTCATACATACAGATGGGAAAAAGGGGCAGAGAAAAGAAGAAAGTTCTTGTGCCCTAGTACCTTTCCCCAGAGTTGATTGCCTGTTATAAGTCGTTCATGTATTCACTCTAATGCTTTTTGAGAGAGATGAATATGTTGAGAAACTCGCTCTAATGAAAACGTAACCTTTGGTGACTGATGTTTCCTGGGAACCACAGGTAGTTTCCATGGGTGGAGAGTGGAGTGGGAGGGGGTGGCTGGAAGGAGATAAGGCTGACAGGGCCCTTGGGAGCTGCTCCTGCTGTCCTGAGAAGCTGTTCTAGAACTTTATGCGTGATCAGACTGGGCTTTGGGAAGATCCTCTCTAGTGATGGTCGGAAGGTGGAAGAGCAGGCAAGACAGGAGAGCAGTTAGGAAGCACTGTTATTCTGGAGCTCAGCCTAGGAAGGCCGACATTCTGAAAATAGGTGGTTGGTCTTGCAGCCTATCACCAGTACCAGTGATCTTCAAACCTTAAAGTACCTGCCAGTCACCTGGTGATCTTGTTAATATGTGATTCTGATTCGGTGGGCCCTGGTGGGGCCTCAGTTCAGTTCAGTTGCTCAGTCATGTCCAGCTTTTTTCGACCTCAGGGACTGCAGCATGCCAGGCTTTACTGTCCATCACCAACTCCTGGAGCTTGCTAGACTCATGTCCATTGAGTTGATCATGCCATCCAGCCATCTCATCCTCTGTCGTCCCCTTCTCCTCCCGCCTTCAATCTTTCCCAGTATCAGGGTCTTTTCCAGTGAGTCAGTTCTTCGCATCAGGTGGCCAAAGTATTGGAATTTCAGCTTCAACATCAGTCCTTCCAAGGAACATTCAGGACTGATTTCCTTTAGGTTTGACTGGCTTGATCTCTTTGAAGTCCAAGGGACTCTCAAGAGCCTTCTCCAACACCACAGTTCAAAAGCATCAATTCTTTGGTGCTCAGCTTTCTTTATGGTCCAACTCTCACATCCGTACATGACTACTGGGAAAACCATAGCTTTGACTAAATGGACTTTTGTTGGTGAAGTAATGTCTCTGCTTTTTAATATGCTGTCTAGGTTGGTCATAGCTTTTCTTCCAGGGAGCAAGCTGAATTTCATGGCTGCAGTCACCATCCGTGGTGATTTTGGAGTCCAAGAAAATAAAGTCTGTCGCTGTTTCCACTTTTTCCCCATCTATTTGTCATGAAGTGATGGGACCAGATGTCATGATCTTAGTTTTTTGAATGTTGAGTTTAAAGCCAACTTTTTTATTCCTCTTTCACTTTCATCAAGAGGCTGTTTAATTCTTCACTTTCTCCCATAAGGGTGGTGCCATCCGCATATCTGAGGTTATTGATATTTCTCCCAACAATCTTGATTCCAGTTAGTGCTTCATACAGCCCAGCATGGAACCAGTTCGTTGTTCCATGTCCAGTTCTAACTGTTGCTTCCTGACCTGCATACAGATTTCTCAGGCAGGTCAGGTGGTCTGGTATTCCCATCTCTTTCAGAATTTTCCACAGTTTACTATGATCCACACAGTCAAAGACTTTAGTGTAATCAGTGAAGCAGAAGTAGATATTTTTCTGGAAGTCTCTTGTTTTTTTTGATGATCTAGCGGATGTTGGCAATTTGATCTCTGGTACCTCCGCCTTTTCTAAATCCAGCTTGAACATCTGGAAGTTCTCGGTTCATGTACTGTTGAAGCCTGGCTTGGAGAATTTTGAGCATTACTTTACTAGTGTGTGAGATGAATGCAATTGTGCAGTAGTTGGAATATTCTTTGGCATTGCCTTTCTTTGGGATTGAAATGAAAACTGATCTTTTCCAGTCCTGTGGCCACTGCTGAGTTTTCCAAATTTGCTGGCATATTGAGTGCAGCACTTTCACAGCATCATTTTTTAGGATTTGAAATAGTTCAGCTAGAATTCCATCACCCCCACTAACTTTGTTCGTAGTGATGCTTCCTAAGGCCCACTTGACTTCATATTCCAGGATATCTGGCTCTAGGTGAGTGATCACACTGTCATGGTTATCTGGGTCATGAAGATCTTTTTTGTGCAGTTCTTCCATGTATTCTTGCCACCCCTTCTTAATATCTTCTGCTTCTGTTAGGTCCATACCATTTCTGTCCTTTATTGTGCCCATCTTTGCATGAAATGTTCCCTTGGTATCTGTAATTTTCTTGAAGAGATCTCTAGTCTTTCCCATTCTACTGTTTTCCTCCATTTCTTTGCATTGATCACTGAGGAAGGCTTTTTTATGTCTCTTTGCTATTCTTTGGAACTCCGCATTCAGTTGAATATATCTTTCCTTTTCTCCTTTGCCTTTCACTTCTCTTCTTTTCTCAGCTATTTGTAAGGCCTCCTGAGACAACCATTTTGCCTTTTTGCATTTCTTCTTCTTGGGGATGATTTTGATCACTGCCTTCTATACAGTGTAACAAACCTCCATCCATAGTTCTTGGCAGGTACTCTATCAATCAGATCTGACCCCTTGAATGCATGAGGGTCTGCATTTCCAGTAGTCTCCAGGTAGTGCTGGTGTTTTGTACCTCAAGTTGCTGCAGCTCCTGCTCTTGGTAGGACTGGGACCACCAGCCACAGCCAGGGGATGAGGGCCTGGAATTCAGCCCAGAGGCCCTGAAGAGGCACCTAGTGATTGGTCTCAGGGCACAGGGTCAAAGTGAAATTGCCTGCTAGGCTGACTGACACAGAGCTCTCTGGAGCTGGGGCTGTCCGTGCATTCTTGTACCCCCTGCCTGAAGTTGAGGCAAGAGAATGCTTAGTGGTTGGGTGGAAACCCAGTGAGCCTGGCAGTAGTGACTAGAAGGCAGAGGTTCGTGATGACATGGAGAGCTTGCTGAGCTGCAAGCCCCCAACCAGTTCAGGGCATGGACTTCTCAGTCTGACGCTTAGCTGTTGCCTTTCTGCTCTGAGCTTTGTTTGCATGTGACCCAGCCAAGAGGTAGTGCCAGGCACACTCTGGCCACAGGCCACTGACCTGGGGCTACAGCGAGACCTGGATGTGGGTTGAGGCAAAAGGAAAGTGAATGCTTCAGCAGGTGCCTGATAATTATTATTTACCTATTTACTCAGTATAACCTCAGACTCAAGCAAAAGTGCTACTGTTCGTTGTGTTTAAAAAAACAATCTCAGCAAAATACAATTTATTGAGAAGAAAAATCAACCAGATTCCCAGTCTCAAATGTCTAAACGTTTTCTGATGTTTTGCTTTTGCCCTTTGATCTTTTCTTGGTGCATAGGTTGCTTATTTAAAAAAATATTTTTTTAATTAAAGCAAACTAAAATTTGAAACCTAACTATTTTTTTCCCCCTTAGAGACTTAAGAGGCTGGGCTTATGTATTTTATGTTTGTTTATCTTATTGTTGTCCAACATCTGAAAACTTTTGAACAGAGCACAAGTCTTAAGACCCAGTTTCGCACTGGTTTCCTCCTTGCAGCCCAGGCCTAGCTGCAGGTCCTGTTGGGAAGCGTGGAAGACAGGAGCGGGTTGTGCTCACGTCAGTTGGACTGGGAGGCAGAGCTGGAACCCATGAGAGGGCGTGCTCCGGAATGTTTGCCCTGAGCAAACACGGGCTGAAAAACCCCATTAAACCTGTCTCCTCCTTTTTTTAAAAAATGAACCAAATGACAGAGAATGTCTCCATTTTTAAAAAAAAATTTATAATTTTCTTTTAACCTTTAGGAATTTGAAATGTTGTAGATATTGTGTCTACCATGGACATTCGAGTCCTATATTTAGGAAGGGCCTTTTAATACTCTGGTTAACACTTCGCCCCTGTAATGAAGGCCTCTGTTCATTTTTGTATTCAAATTTCTGAGCAAATAGACACAGTGTAAGTGCATATGTTAATCTCCTCTTGGATAACTGCTAACATTGCATAGCATCTGAGCACGTCATGACTGCTGCCGACACTGTGTGTGCATACTCAGTGGTGCCCGACTCTTTGCAACCCCATGAACTCTGGAGCCCACCAGGCTGCTCTGTCCATGGGATTTTCCAGGCAGGAATACTGGAGTGGATTGCCATTTCTTTCCCCAGGGGATCTCCCTACCCAGGGATCAAACCCATGTCTCTTGGGTTGTCTGCATTGTCAGGCGGATTCTTTGCCACTGAAGGAGGAATAATCTGAAAAGTGAGGCCCGCAGTTTCCTGGTCTTGAGGAGTAATCCTTAAATGGCATACAATTGTAACATTCTTAGGATACTCTGTACAGGCTTTATGCTGGCAAATTCGAGTCACAGGATCTCAGATGGATAGCATTTGAAATCTTTGTAAGAGCATCAAGAATTTAGCTCTGAGCTCTTCCTGTCACAGATGGCCTTTAGAATTTCACATCACTTATTGAAATGCTGCCAGGGTAAATGAATTTGTGGAAATGAGCGTAGTATTCTCCAGCTCTTGAAATTATTCTGTGATATGCTCTTTTCTGCACTGCATAAAAGAACAGCTGAATGCACATGGGTAGATCATGCTCTCTAAGACTAAGTAAATAAGTGCTCTAAGAAGTTAAAGAAAATCACAAGCAGTTATGTAGGATGACATCTAGAGCTCTGCTGTAACATACAGTACCATGCCTATTGTTAGCAGTAGTGTATTAAAATTATGTTAAGAAAATGGAACACTTGTTAAATGTTATTGGGCCTTCCCTGGTTGCTTAGACTGTAAAGAATCTGCCTGAATGCAGAAGACCTGGGTTTGATCTCTGGATGGGAAAGGTCCTCTGGAGAAGAGAATGGCTACCTACTCTACTATTCTTGCCTGGAGAATTCCATGGCCAGAGGAGCCAGGGGGCTACACTCATGGGGTCACAAAAGAGTCAGACATAGCTTAGCACATAACACTAAATGTTATTACCACAAGAAAAGAAAAGAAATCTCAGTCTGATTATTGCTGTATTAGGACCTAAGTGTCAAAGATGATTTGATTAGCATTTCTAATTATGAAAAGAACCCAATCATTATAAGTGTGCCCTTATAACCTAGGCTTACTTTTCAGTTATTGGATCTTTCTGTGTCTGTTCTCTAACAAATTAATATCCTATAGAAATTTACCTGTTGCTAATCTTAATACGCTTAGATCTGATGCTTGTTTTCTTTCTGATACTCTTCTGAATGGAGATACTGTGTAGGTATTCTTTAGTGAATGTAACTTTACTTTTAAGAAACAGTATCTGTGTTCTCCTTTAACATGTGTGAATATCAGTCTAAACTACTTCCATGTACTGTTGGCTGCATGCCACTGACCCTGGGTTTGAAAGTCGATAAAATGTCTAAAGGAAGAGCAGTAGTCATCAGTACTCAATGCACACTAGAATTTCCTGGAAGCTTTTAAAATTGGTGTCTGGGCCCCATCCCCAGAAATGCTAATTTAATTGGTCTGGGGATGGCACCTTCTCCAATGGTATTTTACAAAAGATCATCCAGGTAAATGTAATACATAGCTAGGGGTGAGAATCACTGGCATAGAGTGAATTTTCTTGAACTGAGGTCCCTTGGCTTCTAAGGGATCCTTCTCTTTTATGTAGACTTTACTGGCTATGTGTGCATGGGAAATTTTCTAGAGCAGTGATCCAGAGAATTCATCAGATTGTGAAAAGAGTATGTGACTTGAAGTTAAAAATCATTCGTTGAGGAAGAGGAAAACAAAAAGCATAGGCTTGTTCTAGACTGTACGCCTTGGGGAATTTGAGGAGGGAGAAGAGCTAACAGTGAAGTCAGAAAAAGAGTGCCCAAAGGTAAGAAGAGGCAGGGGTGCCCTGGAGCTAGCTAGTGCCGATGTGTGAGATGCAGTGGTATTTACCTGTTCCCAGAAATAGATGGGGAAACAGTGGAAACAGTGTCAGACTTTATTTTTGGGGGCTCTAAAATCACTGCAGATGGTGATTGCAGCCATGAAATTAAATGCTACTCCTTGGAAGGAAAGTTATGACCAACCTAGATAGCATATTCAAAAGCAGAGACATTTACTTTGCCAACAAAGGTCTGTCTAGTCAAGGCTATGGTTTTTCCAGTGGTCATGTATGCATGTGAGAGTTGGACTGTGAAGAAAGCTAAGCGCTGAAGAATTGATGCTTTTGAACTGTGGTGTTGGAGAAGACTCTTGAGAGTCCCTTGGACTGCAAGGAGATCCAACCAGTCCATTCTAAAGGCAATCAGCCCTGGGTGTTCTTTGGAAGGAATGATGCTAAAGCTGAAACTCCAGTACTTTGGCCACCTCATGCGAAGAGTTGACTCATTGGAAAAGACTCTGATGCTGGGAGGGATTGGGGGCAGGAGGAAAAGGGGACGACAGAGGATGAGATGGCTGAATGGCATCACCGACTTGATGGTTGTGAGTTTGAGTGAACTCCGGGAGTTGGTGATGGACATGGAGGCCTGGCGTGCTGCAATTCATGGGGTCACAAAGAGTCGGACATAACTTAGCGACTGAACTGAACTGAAGGGTGTGTTCTGTGTTGTTGTATTGAACTTGGCCATGGTGGGAGCATGTACCGCACAGAATAGCAAATGCCCCAAATGAGGACTCTCCTTCCCCCACCCCTCTCCCAGGATACACTGTAGTAGTCATGAAGGGCAGGTAAGGAGAAGTTTAAGATAGGCAAGGATGCCAAGCGCTGCAGGGCTCAGCTATAATGAGGCCCAAGAGCAACTGGACTGCCAATCTGATTCTAATAAAGATTAGTTTTGGATCTCCTTGGTACAGCCTGGCGGCAACTGCCTAATCTCACTGGTTCAGTAAATGTTCATTCTGTGTCCTCTCCACTCCCCAGTATTCATGAAGGCAGCTGGCAAAGTTCTGGATACCTGAAGGGAAATACCAGAAGGGAAAGACCAAGAGCAAATAGAAAAGGATCTCAAGTTACCCAGAGAGATAAATCAGCTAAATTCATACCGGTCGTTAACGGCGGAGATAGAACTAGAACCTGGGTCTCCCAACTGTGCCCACCCACTCTGTATCTTTTTGAGTTGTATTTTTAGGATTTAGGACTGTCTATAAGGGATGGGCTGGATGGGGGTAATCTCTACAGAAATGCACTTTTGGAAACACCTGCATTGATAATAAGATTCACTTGATGTGGAAAAGGCCAGCTGGGAGTGGGTAGGAGACTGCTGTGGGCCAAAGAGAGAAGTGTTTGGGGGACGGGGAGACATTTTGCTGATCCTGGACGAGGAGACTGTAAGGCACAGAGGAAAAGGGGCTGACAGGAGTGAAGTGAGCCTAAGAAGATGGCTCAAAAGTGGGTTGGTGTGAAAAAAATAAATAAATAAAAGCAGAGGTGGAAAAAAAAAAAAAGTGGGTTGGTGTGAAAAGAGCAAGAGGGACTGGGTGGGGCGGTTTTTGTTTGTTTGTTTTTTTTTAATGTCCTAGTTGTGTGGTTCTGCAGAAAATTATCCAGCTCTCTTCTTCTGGTTGGTTCTGTAAGAACTGGCTATGGAACATCCTCCTCTGACCCTGACAGTGTATGAAACCTTGTGAATGCATTGTGTTCCTTTGCCTGATGGTAGTCACTGCCCTTCATGGTTGGTATCACTGAATCCAGCCTTAGAAAGGACCGAATCCACCTCGTACTCAGAGCAAGTAAATAAGTTGAGTGTTGGCCCTCTTGCGATGGGAACTCATATTCTAGCCGTTGCTGTTATCATAAGCTGATCGCCTGTTCTATAAAGAGGTGGCAGCTGTTCAGGAAGAAGACTCCAGCTTTTGAGAAATAATTTAGGTGAAGGGAAACTTTTTTTTTTAATGTGAGAGCTGTTTAAATGTTTTAGTGTAATTGCAAGAATATATGTTTGATAAATAAAAATTAAAGGAAAATACTAAAAAAAAAGAAAGAGGAACAGTGATACCCAGTAAAATGTTTATCTTCCTGCTTTAACAAAAAATTCAATATATACTGATTTTTTTACAGGTGCCTTCCAGTGGGAAGAGTTAGAAGATGATATCAGGAAGAAACTGAAAGATTCTGGAGATGTTTCAAATGTAATTGAGAAAGTTAAATGCATTTTAAAAACACCAGGAAAGGTAAATTAGTTTATTGTAAGTTACTTTCTCTGAATTATAACTGGTATACTAAGGTGAATATACTATGGAGTCATGAGGAAAGTTGATAATCTATTTTTTTCCTTAAGTATATTTTTTGCTGTTGAAATGTTTTAAATATAAACACATGATTTCTTGCTATCTCTGATTTTAATTCATGTAAGAATTCAAATATGTATGAGTCATGTCTTTAAAATGTTGGTTTGTGAATTCTGTTCCCTGAGACATTCCCCTGGGACTCTGGGAATATGCAGTCTATGTTAAGAATGAAGGCTGTTGAGTTTGCCCAGTTATAGTCAGGCTTATGGGAGACGGTGCTTTCTCACTGCTCACAGTTTCATTCCAGACAGTTTTCAGGGGCATGGCAGTTTCAGTGTGTCTTTTTCAAGAGTTCCGAGAAATCTCCTTGACTAGGTGGACAGCTGAGGATTTGTTTCTCATCCAGTATAGAGTTAAAAATCATATAACCTATAATCATAGATTATAGAAATATAGACTTTGTATAAGGTCATAAACTACTGCACATGAAAACTCTAGTAACTGAGATTTTGCAGAGTCTGTAAGTGCCTAACAGTAAGTTTGTTCACTTTTAAGATGACTACATTAAACAATTTAGCCAGAATCTTATTTCAGATTCTGTGATAAGCAAATCGGCTACAATAGATAAAAAGATAAGTTGTGTGCACTGCTTAGCAGAACAGAGGTTTATGTTAAATGTAAGAAAAATGATTATTTCTTTAATTTTTTATACAGATGACTGCCAATGCTACAATCTAAGTTTATTAACATTTTAAGTTAATGTTTCAAAACTGCACTAAGTTTTTATAAAGATTCGTGACTATTCTTTAAATAAAAAAATGATCTCTTTTTAAACAAAATACGGAATTAAAGGGTAAGACCATTCTTTTCTTGTTTTAATAACACATTGAAGCAGGTATACAGAAGGTGGCCACTTCTCAGGTATATGGCAGGGTGGTAGCTCCTACAGTCTAATTCAGCTAAATAATCCTTTTGTAGAAATGTGCATTATAGACTTGCACTCTGCTTTTCAAAAGTTCTCTAGATGAACTTGCTCACAGACCAGTGAAAATATATATATTCTCTCCAAACTTCTGCCCTTGCCTTTTTTTTTTTCCTTCAAATTCAAGGCATAGTTGGAAGTTCTTGGTGGCCTAATAGAATTCTGGGCTTTCATTGCTGTGGCCTGAGTTCAGTCCCTGGTCAGGGAATTAAGATCCTGTAAGCCACGTGGTGTGGCCACCCTCCAAAAAAATCAAGGCTTGGTGACAAGGAAATCTGTTATACAGATTCATAATCTTTATATATTGATACCTAAAATACATTTACATGTATTCATGATGTACAAATTCATAACCTTTACCTAAATGGTTAGGACAGAAGTGTTGCCTGTTCTAAACCTGAGCTTTTCCTTGGGTTGGATTCTGAACAGCCATTCCTTTGAGTAGCAAGAATAAAACAACTTCTTCTTGGGGAAGGGAAAGCTGGGGCCTGTATTAGTCCATGGAACTGAATTAAATCCTTCCTTTGCACCGGAGGACACAGGGGTTCTTGTGTGCCTTCCTCCTGTGCTTTCCCGGGGGTCTCTCTTCTTTGAGTACTGGGAATCAGGAAATAATCCATTTAAATTGTGTCTGCCACAAATTGTCTGTGGCTTTGAGTAAGTCTTCTCAGGGCTTTCTCTAGAATGAGGGATAAACTAGGCATAGTTTATCAGTTTATCAGGCATAGTTTATAGGATTTACTGAATCCTAACCATTCTAACCAATCCTGACCATGAAGAAGTTCTATCTATGCCTATTTTATCTCTAGACTGATTTCTGAAGCCCCTGCTAGCCCTCAGGTTCTGATGATGCTTTTTGACTGTTCCTCTTCTTTATGTGTAGGAGTGCTCCAAGTCCTCACCCCCAGTTCCTTCAATGTGTATTAAAGTATATTGTGTATAAAAACTTAGATTATAGGAGCAGGGTTTGTATAATCCTGTTTGGGTTGTCTTTTTTGCTCATGGGTATCATCCTGGAGTGTATGTTCTTCTTTGAGAGGAAGGATAAGGTTTTCTTCCTTCTCACCAAACGTTTTAATTTCCCACCCTAGTAAATTAACTCAGAGTGGGGAGTAGGTGCCTGTTATTCTTATTGCTAATGTTGTACACTTGGTTATTTCTTAGAGACAAAGCTTTCTGAATTTCCTGTCTAGCTGAGCAGAGGGTCAAGAGTTCTGACCCAGCCTGAGGTTCTGAGAGTCAGCCAGGGAAATGGGTGATGGAGGAAGGGAGAGGGGCTGGCCCTCATTTCCTGGGGCTCTTTCCTTCAGAAAGGATTGTCTGAAGGATCACAGAAAGGATACACAGAACACCACATCCTGAGTGGGGAGCAGAGAAAGGCTGGAGACCCCCAGCCTTCTTCACTGTTAACTGGAGGCTCCAGCTAGGAGTTCGGAGAGGACAAATCGGTGTGGTCATGGGACAGGGTTTCTAGAGCTCCAAATGAGAGATGCAGGCAGGCTTTGATAGATTCCAGCCATCAGGACTGTGGGCAGGAGAGATATTTAGGATTATAAGGTTGTAGATCAAGATGCATTAGCTCCTCACTCCCAGGTGTATTGACGTTGAATCTAGTGAGCAGTAGAACTTGATGTGATCGGTGAAAAATATGTGTGTTTTCTTAATTGCAAATTAAATTTTGTGTATATATTTTCTTAACTAGTGAATAGACAAGCAGGTTGTATATGCAAACATGTTTTACTAGGCGTTCCTATGAGGTCGCACTGCTGTTGTCTGTTTCCCAGCGCCCCACAGCTTCTCGGTTGTAGCGTTCGTTTTCACTTAGCCAGCTCCTTCGCTGCTGTGAGTGCTGAGCAGCGCAGTGATGCTATTGACAGGTTGCAGAAGTAGTTCTCGAGGGCAGGTTTCCACAAAAGCTGTGACCAGAGAGGCCATAGAGGGGGTAATCATTATTCCTTTAGACAGCAGAGATTTCCACGTTCTCTAAGCAAATTATCAAAGCATATTGCGTAATATTTCCTCTCATATTTTCATCTCTCCTCATAGTTTAATTGCCTAAGGAACTGCAAAACCTATCAAGCCAGAAAGCCTCTGTGGTTTTATAACACATCCCTCAAGTTTTTCCTTAATAAACCAATGCTTGCTGATGTTGTCTTCGAAATACAAGGTACGGTTCAGTTTTTACGAAGTTCATCATTTGTTTTAATTTCTTGTTTTAACTTTCTGTTTCAGTTTTGAGTATTTTGGGTGAAGGAATGACTATTCTCTATTGTAGGATGTAGATTAATAGTACTTGAATTTCTATAAATTTCTACAGTTTCTAGAAAATTTCATTTTCTAGGGAAATGAAATATTTTATTAAAATAAGAAAATAAATTTATATTTTCCTTAGTTTGTTGTTATTGTTACCCAGTGCTTCGTTAACTTTTAGGGACTAGCAGGGGGTAGAGCGATGTTACAGATCATCATTGTGTATGTTTTTTGTGTATTTCTTTAAGATCATAGTTTTAAAATCATTTGAAACTAGCCCCTCAACATTTAACATTATGTCTTGTTTATGTTTTCAGCTCTTTTCCTTTTTATTTGAGCAAAAGGAGCTATTCTTGCTTAGGGTCATGCCTGGCTTACATCAGGTGTTTGTAGTTACTACTATGTTTACTTCTTAATGACACTCAGAGCTATTGCTGCTTTTTAGCTCTGTTGGAAAGTAATGCTACCTAATCTTAATAAAGATGAGCTCTTTTAATGCTCATTATTGTTATTCGCTTGGATACTTTGTCACTTTAGTTGATTGAAAGCATAGTCTTAAAAATGAATTGTGAAATACCTTTAATTAGGAAAAGTTGTTTCAGATGAATTAAGTACACTTTTGGATGGGCTGTTACTAAAAGGAAGATTTAATTTAACTTTATGGTAGAAATGTATGGCAGCTAATAGTACCTTACTTTTTAAAAATGCTCACCAGAAGGACTTGTTTTGCTTTTAACTCTGGTCACTTGCCAAGACAAACAGTGAATTGGAAACTTTCCAAGGTGCCTTTGGGTAAGCGGCTGTTAGTAGCTGCAGTGTGAGTGTGAGCTACTGAGAATGGGACGGTCAGTGACCTTGAAATTATGTAAAAAGGGATTCAGAGGAAAGAAGGCTCACAGTTGACCAAACTTCCTTATAATTTGCCTAGGAGGCACTGATGCAAATTATTGTACACTATTATTCTGCAATATTATTTTAATATTTTAAACTGTTATTTTAGTGTTACCTGTCGGAAAGAGTTTCATGGGGAATGTGCAGTGCATGAAAATATATGTTACACTGAGAGGAGAGAGAGCAGTGATGCATAGCCTCCTGCTTTTCTTCGGTGATCCCACCCACTGACCCTTCGCAGGCACCTGCTTGCACCCCCACTGTGGCAGTGGCTGGACCTCCAAGAGCCCCCTGTAATGCCTGTGGATACCACGTGGCAGCTGCTCTGATGCCCTTTGTAGCCTCCTCAGCTCAACACCGGGGGCCCCCAAGGGAGTCAGGAGCGGAGAGGGGCAGGAACGGGTGAGAGCAGGGTCCTGCAGCACCTCTGCCGTCCCCTGGCGGAGAGGCTGCCTGGCTCTGAGGAGTGGGGAGGGCAGCTCCCGGCACCGTGGTCACGGCTCTGGGGAGGGTCTGCAGCCCTAGCTCCAGCCTTGGCTTTGCTTTCCAGACAGTGTGTGTGTATCCTTGGGCCGGTCCTCCGTATGTCCGCCCGGAGTCTTCTCATTTGCAAAGTGAAGACCGTGAATCATGTCGATTCTAAAAGGTCCCTTCTAGTGTTAAGCTTGATGAGACAGTAGTGACAGAGCAGGTCAGGGTGTTGCTTGGAAGCATTTTTACTATTTAATAGGTTTGGCTGTGTTACTTTGCTTTTCGGATCCTCTGTTCCTCACCTGTAAAATGGGGGTGCTCGTTTCTACCTGGGAGAGGGTGACTGGTCTTGAGGGTGGAGATGATGGTGCATGGAAAGGCACGTTTAGAGGCCTGATAGGCAGACCACACTACCGTTTTCTGTGCTGAATCCAGGGCTGCAGCAAATCCTTTTTAAAAAATGTTCAGACATCGCTGACAACTGAGTGGAGTTGACATGAGATATAAAACTATGACTGAAATAGTCATCAAATGTACACATATACAAATGTATAAATGTATACAATGTGTACGTAAGTTTGTGTCTTTTCCCATTAAATAAAACTAGTCACAGTAAATTTTTGGATATGATGTAGAAAGATGTTTCCTTTTGACATTTGAATCGGTGCCTTATGAAAAATACTATTACAGAGCTACATTCTGTCTTGTTTACTTAGTACATATTTTGAACCTCTCTTGAGCTAGACAAGTTTCCTGTTTTCAGGATAAAACAAAAGAATGATTCTAAAAATTTCATTTTTGAAACTTGGCAAGTAGTGTGAAGAAGGTATAAAAAATGTAGTATTTTAGTATGTAATAAAAACAAGGATCCTTGATAATCTGTGCAAAGTTACTAGAAGCTGGGCTTTAAATATTGTTTCACTCTTAAAACTCTTTTCTGAAAAAAAAAAAAAGTAACAACAATTTAATACTACAAAGGAAAGTTACTTTAGGTCTTGATGTTTTCAAAGGACATATTCATCTGTTAACTAGAAAACTGATGTCTTTTTCCCCCTGAAATTCTTCAGCTCTATCCTATTGCTCTTGTGTAAATAATCACTACCTCATTTTCATTTAGCATGTTTTATACTTTGCTTATATATATATACACAGTGTTAAAAAATGTGGCTGTTCTGAGGTATTGTATTACAGTCTCACAGTAGAACAATTTATAACACCAGAACAATAGTTTGAGAGGGTGAGAAACAGAAATGGGTATTTTCTTGATTGGAGGTGTAATGGTTTTTCAAACTCAATTCCAAGCTTGAAGTGGGCCTTAAAAATGCTTGAAGGCCCTGAGTGTTCTGTTCTTGGTTTTGTAACTCCATTGTTACCACAGTTATCAACAGGAAATTTCTGTTCAAGTTTCAAGGTTACCCATCAAGTTTCTTTCCCATCTACTGCTATCTACTAGGTGTTTATTTTATTTTATTTTATTTTTTAGCCAATCTTAAATTCCTCTGCTTAACCCAAATTGTAGTTTATTTAAGCCATACTCCTATTTTTTTTTCTTTTTTCATGGTTCCTTATTTAAGATTTTAGAATCTTCAAGTTGAAAGTCAAATTGCATCGCCTATTTGAATTCTTTGTTAATTGCTGTGTACAAATACATCCAGCACACTTTCGTTGTGGAAACTGGTCACCCCCCCAACCGATGGACATAGTAACATTGAGGGTGGGTGACCGAAAGGCAGAGAGAGGGTCAGGAAGGGAGGCTGCCTGCTGGTAGGTGTGGGGACCTGGCAGGAAAACTCCTGAGACTTCTCCCTGCACGCACTGGAGATGGGTCTGCGCAGGCGCTGGGCAGAGAGCACAGAACTGGTGCTGTTGTGCATTGCATGTGGGTCCCCAGGGGTTATTGGCTTTGGGAGAAAGTCACTAGGCTTACGTGGAACTTTCTTCTTTTTTTCTGAGTCAGAAGATGTTGTGCTTGGATATTAAAGAGCATGAAGAACCCAGTAACTAAATATTTTGGAGAAGAATATATGCCCCTGAGAAGTATGAGATTTGGGGGCTGCTGGATGCAGACTTGTGGGCAGGGCAGAGTAGTCTGGCTCATAGAGTTACTTTCTGGAAGGGGAGAGTTTTGTCACTCACACTGGCTGCGGTGTCTTCCACCAAACTAAAAGTTTGGTGTCTCCACACAGATATAAAGAACAGACTTTTGGACTCTATGGGAGAAGGCGAGGGTGGAATGATTTGGGAGAATAGCACTGAAATGTGTATATTACCATATGTGAAACAGATCACCAGTCTAAGTTTGATGCGTGAAACAGGGCACTCAAAGCACTGGGACAACCCAGAGGGATGGGATGGGGAGGGAGGTGGGAGGGGCGTTCAGGATAGCAGACACGTGTACACCCATGGCTGATTCATGTCAGTGTATGGCAAAAACCACCACAATATTGTAAAGTCATTAGCCTCCAATTAAAATAAATTAATTAATTTAAACAAACAACAAAAAGATAATAAAAGTTTGGCGTCTCCAAAGCAAGGTAGCTCCTTGTTTCTCATCTTTGCACGTTCAGTACCAAACGTGGTGGTTGTCACGTGGCAGATGCTTGATGGTGATCTGTTGATCTGATCTAGACTGAGCTGAAGGCTGGCTGTAGGTTTGTGGTTTCCTCAGGAGGTGGAAATGGTGAGCCCCAGGTTACCTGAGTCCCGTCTGCCACAGCCATGGTCCCTTGGCATAGTAGTTGGAGGGCTTAGCAAGTTTCACTGGAGAGTCAGTTCAGTTTCATGCACTTCAGTGAGGCATATAGGCTGAAAAGTGAAAAGTGAAGTCGCCCAGTTGTGTCCACCTCTTTGCGACCCCATGGACTGTACCCTGGCTCCTCCATCCATGAGATTCTCCAGGCAAGAGTACCGGAGTGGGTTGCCATTTCCTTCTCCAGGGGATCTTCCCGATCCAGGGGTCAAACCCAGGTCTCCCACCTTGCAGGCAGATGCTTTACCCTCTGAGCCACCAGGGAAGATATAGGCTGAGGGGCCTTTAAACCCTCCCACAATGTGCAGGCATCATTCATCTAGGAAGGGGAGGTTCCCTGTGGAGGCTCTGTGACAGCGAGGAAGCGGGGGACTAGGTCATCCATCCTCTTCTGAATTTTCCGTGAAGTCTGAAATGTTGCCTTTGGCCCCACAAGAGTTTCCCTTGCCATTCTTGCTGTGATCTATGAACTGCTTAGGCTAAGCATGATTTATTTTCCTGTTTCTGATACATGGAAGCCCAGCCAAGACTGTACTGTGAATAATGGCTGTGTTTCCTTGGGAGGGCACATGGGCAGGGGTGAGTAGTGGTATTTCAAGCCAGTTGTAGAGGAATAGATGTTTTGTTATAAAAACATGTAGCAAAATATTTCATTTCAGTGTTTCTAGCTTCAGGAAATAAAAACTAAGTAACAAATAATTGCCTGACTTGCAAATTGTTCCTTTCAAAGCTAACTTGTAAAGTCTCTTAATTTTTCAATTTATTAAAAAAACTAAAAAGTGTCTGAATTTTAATGCTGGTTGTCACCCCCAGATCTGGTTTCTGAGTATCAGCTTAGCTGTGCCTAATGCAGTACCATTCTGATTAGAAGGAAAATTGCCAGAACAGTAACTCGGGAAGCTTATCGCCCTTAGCTTTTTTTCCCTGTTGAACCTTACAGGTACGACGGTTCCGGCCCACAGGGCCATCCTGGTGGCCCGGTGTGAAGTGATGGCAGCCATGTTTAACGGGAATTACATGGAGGCAAAGAGTGTTCTGATTCCAGTTTATGGTGTTTCCAAAGAGACTTTCTTGTCGTTCTTGGAATATCTATATACAGACTCCTGTTGCCCAGGTGAGCCATTATACATGTTAGATGATGGTGATGTTCAGTTAAGTCATGTCCAACTCTTTGAGACTTCATGGACTGTCGGCTCCTCTGTCCTCCACTGTCTCCCAGCCTTTTCTTTGCTCAGATTCATGTCCATTGAGTGGACATGATACTATCTAACCATCTCATCCTCTACCGCCCTTTTCTCCTTTGCCTTCAATCTTTCCCAACATCAGTGTTGGGTTTGCCTCCTGGCTCAGTGGTAAGGAATCTGCCTGACAATGCAGGAGACCTGGGTTCAATCCCTGGGCCGGGAAGATCCCCTGGAGAAGGAAATGGCAACAACCCACTCCAGAATTCTTGCCTGGCTACACTCCATGGGGTCACAAAAGAGTTGGACACAAGAACTAAGCAACAAGAACATGTTAAATAGAATCTCATAATTCTTTCTTTCCTGATAATCCATTTTGAGACATTGCTTTCTATGAAACCTCTTTTCATTTAAGGTTTGTGGGAGCTGACATCATGGAATGTGCCAAGCAGGTGGAGGTGATGTTGGGACAACAGAGAATTTTCATAGTCAGTTCAAGTGCCAGAGTGGTGATTGGGGGCCTCTTGTGGGCGCTCAGACCCTGGGATAAGTTCACGTGTCTCTGCAGCGCCGACTGCACGCTGTTCCCTGCAGGCCCTCTGAGGTGGAGGTGTCTCATGGTGCTCAGCGGCTACTCCGCTGCTGCAGATTAGGGCGGAGAGCTCCCTAGACACTGTCCTTTCACGAGGAGAACAGGGTTGGGCGGCCACTTGTATGGCTCTGACTTCCGACTGGGGCCCTTTTAAGAAATTTCAACATTCTGAGATTCCTGTGGTTGTCACTCTAGCCCCAGAGGATGGCCTTTTTCCAACTTTTAATACTAAAAAGTCTGACTTTTTTCTGACTTCTAAAATCATACTCTCCTAAAGCAGACTTATCCAAAAACTTTTCTTCAGTGGTTTAGAATGCCCAGTGGACTGTAGGATTTATTTCCCTGTTCACCGACTGTTGACTGGGAACTGTCTGTGGCAGCTGCAGAGTGGACCAGATTTTGGTGGTTCCCCGGACCTGGAAGCACTTTAGAGAAACTGCAGAACCCTTGCCACAGACCCGGAGCCTTGCGATGCCGGCATGGAAGCCCCTTTTAACTAGTTTTTATCCTTTGACCACCAGATGGCTCCCACTGCAGATACAACCAGAATAAGCCCTGGTGGTGTAGTCCAGGAGCCTGAGGCCTTGGTTACAAGGATTGGGCCAGACACCTTTGCCAATATAAAAAGAAAATACACCTTTCAAACCATACCTCTCTTCAGGCTTACTGCTTTAATTTTACATTCAGAAATGTTTGTTATTGAAATCTCCTAAGTTATAAATAAGTCATGAGCCCTCTAGTGAAAAGTTTTAGAAATTCCAGGACAGAAAATTCTTTTAATTGAATCAGTTCTGGTCTTGCAGCTATCTATAGAATGTTTTGGAGCCAGTTACAGTCGTTAGTGCTAGAGACTGGCTTATAATTGCTGTTTAGTAAAAATGAAAGCATTGATTCTCATCAGAATGTCTGTTACTGGATATTTTATCATTTTGGTATTGGAAACATTTGTATATTAAAATATTTGACTGGATTTGGAATAATAAGGAAATTTGTTTTTTCAGTCACCCTCTCACTAGAGTAATCGAAGCTTTGGATTTTAAGTTTTATCTTACTAATTACAAAAAAAATGCTCTGAAAAAGCAGCCATAACTGTAAGACAAAATACTTTAAAAATGGTAAAAGGTGAAGTGTGGGGGGAATGAGTCAAAATGAATAAACAGAAAGTTAACCTGGATACTGGAATATTTGCACTGGGAAATTGCAGAAAGGAAAATACTCATTTTGATAAATATTTATCATACACACTATTCTTGGTTCCTTGCTACATTTAAAGAGGGACAAGAAAGAATTACATGAAAAAAACCGTTCGACATACATAGAAGTGTTTTTAAAAAAAAAAAAACTAACAAAAAAAACCTGGGTGACTGCAGGGGTTTAGGAAAGGGGGATATTTTAGTGCTTAATTGGTATAGAGTATCAGTTGAGGAAGAAGAAAGAAGTTTTGGAGAGGGGAGCGCCGGTGATTACTCACCAAAGTGAATATACTTCATGCCACTAAACTTTGCACTTAAAATGTAATGTTCTGTTTACACTTAAAACTTTTTGTTACGTTTATTTTACCACAATAAAAGCCAAACAAACCTGGGGACTTAAGCCAGAAGAAAAATTGCAAGGATTTAGTATACTTTCCCTTTTCACTTTCATGCATTGGAGAAGGAAATGGCAACCCACTCCAATATTCTTGCCTGGAGGATCCCAGGGACAGGGGAGCCTAGTGGGCTGCTGTCTATGGGGTTGCACAGAGTCGGACACAACTGAAGCGACTTGGCAGCAGCAGCAGTATAGCTAACAGACAGAATTACCCAGTAGCCTGGAGTTGATTATTAAGGGCAACGGTAGAATCTCTTTTCTCTGGAGAATTAAAAACAACAACAGGTTCACTTCTGAGTCCAAAAGCGTGAATGAATTCCACTTAAAATGGAGTCATCGTTTAGCTTGCTGACTCAACTCCTGCCAGGCCTTTTCTAGGCATTCTCTTTGACACTGGTTGGTACAGCCAGCACTTCTTCGTTTTTGCTGTTGTTCTGTGGCTAGGTCAGAAAGGAGACGGTGTTATCACCCATTCTCTCTTCTTTCCCTTCCTTGCGTCAGCCGGCATTTTCCAGGCCATGTGCCTCCTGATCTGTGCGGAGATGTACCAGGTGTCCAGACTGCAGCACATCTGTGAGCTCTTCATCATCACCCAGCTGCAGAGCATGCCGAGCCGGGAGCTGGCATCCATGAACCTCGACATAGTTGACCTGCTCAAAAAAGCCAAGGTAATTGGCCCCTGCGTTTCTGGTTGGTTGATTTAAAAAAAATAATAATAATTACAAAAATTACATTACTTCAAACATTTTGTTTGTTTGTTTCTCAAGAGTTGCATTACCCTTAAGAACTAATGAAAATTAGTGAAGAAAAAATTTGAAGAAGGCAATGGCAACCCACTCCTGTACTCTTGCCTGGAAAATCCCATGGATGGAAGAACCTGATAGGCTACAGTCCATGGGGTCACAAAGAGTCGCACACAACTGAGTGACTTCAGTTTCACTTTTTCACTAATGAAAATTAGTTTGGAAATATGGCTACATGAGTTAAATGTGCCCTGACAACATCTCTGCAGATAATTTTGGAGCATAGTGTTGTTGAGCAATCCTTTCCTAAGGAGATAGTTGCCGGTATGGAATTTTCCCAACTGAATGGTGGTAGTCCTTGTTAGCGTCAGTCGTGTGTGATGCCGTATTGTTCTGGACAGGCAGTAGAAAAAATAGAACTTACCTTGAATTTCCCTGAAATGACCCCATCTTAGGATTCCTGAGAGAAAAATGGAGCCGTCGTTTAGATTGCTTACCCTCTCCTTCAAGGCTTTTTTCTAGGCGTTCCGTTCGACACTGGATGATTCATACCTACTGATAAGGGATGGTTAGTCTGAACTCATTTATTTGCTCATTCATTCATTCTTCCATACGTCCGCTCACTTCGCAGGCATGTTTACAGTTCTGCTTATTTGCCGGAGGTGTTGACGGACTTGTCAGTCCCTTCGAGCATCTCACTGAAGCATCTCAATGTATGAGGAGTTACTCTAGTATTCCGTGCCCTGCCCTGAGACAGCCATCAGGGCACAGTGACTGACTCTGGACTTACATTAAGCTGAACCTTCTAAGCCTTTTTTTTTTTTTTTTTCCACAAAAATGTATTTGGTCCATCCTTGATCAGGACTTTGTGAAATCTGGCATACAGCATATTGGTTGTCCCTATCAACTTTGACATCCAGAATTAGGAAAATATGACAAGTTTGTCTTCATCCAAGTTGCAAAGACAGAGCCACGTAAGGGGGCAAAGGACTGACTCTCTGACAACTAAAAGCTTACCTCCATGCTGTGTGCGTTAGTCACTCGGTCTTGTCTGACTCTTTGTGACCCCGTGGACTATAGCCTGCCAGGCTCCTCTGTCCGTGGATTTCTCCAGGCAAGGACACTGGAGTGGGTTGCCATTCCTTCTCCAACCTCCGTGCTGAGGTGAATTCATTAATCCCTGTGTCCATTTCTGGGAATGGAAGGGAATTCATTTAAAGCATCTAGGTCTTCTCTTACTATCTCCATAGCTATTTTTCATTTCTGTCATAATCAAGTCCTCAGATAGATGTATTTAATATTAGAGAAAAAACAAATTTTAAAAACAGAGATTAACCTTTATCTGTCTTTGAAATATAATTACATTGAGCTTGGGATTAATAGCTATTTTCTAGATTTAGGTTAAAAATTCTTTTTTATTCTTCCTAGCATTTTCACATGCATTTTTGAGTATCATTTTCATACATTCTAACAAGTCTTTCATACTCTAAAAAAAAATGTGCACAAGCTTTGTTTTCCTTATCTTGTAGTATCCGTTTACATAGTTCACGCATAAAAGCATTTTCTGCTTGGTTGCATTGATTTCTTTAAGTGCCCCTCCCTCAAACACACACACCACACAGTTCCTCATGAAAATCACTTATGATTGTATTGTCAGAAATTCTTCCTGACCTATTTTCCCTGAATGTGCAGTTTCTGACTGTGTGAGTGGTATCCTTATTTTTCCCCTTGAATTTTTAAAGTCTAAGACACCAACTCTGCTTGAATTTTACTGTTTCTGAAGACTTTTCTGTTTGCTAGCATTAAGCCTGCATTTGCTCATTTTCCTTTAGTCTGTTCCTGGCAGTCCCTAATTTGCCAATATGAATCACAGAAACAGGATCAATTTTCTTCCCAGTTCTCTTTGAAGTTCCTAGGTTGAGGTTTAGCTTAGCCAGCCAGTCCATCTGTCGGTCAGACTTTGGTTGACCTTTCCCCCCATTGCTTCTTTGACTTCTGTCTTTTGGCACAATTAGACTTCTAGTGGCTCTCTGAATAACTGAGATTTCCAATCCCTCTATCATCTCTGCCAGTTTTGTATTGTATATCAGGAAAGCATCATTCATACTTTAAAAAAAAGTTTTAATAGAGAAAGGGGTCACAAAAGTTTTAGGCAGGAGATGATTACTTATTTTTTAAAACATATTTATTCTGGCTGTGTCTGATCTTAGTTGCAGCCTGTGGGGTCTAGTTCTCTGACCAGGGATTGAATCCGGGCCCCATGTATTGGGAACGTGGAGTCTTAGCCACTGGACCACCAGGGAAGGCCCACGTCATTCACAGTTTTGGCACAGATAAGAAGTTTTGGTATTCTCTCACTTCTGCTGGAACTTTCCTCTCACCTCTCTCAGTTCTTTACCATGATTCTACCTTTAGATTCATATATTTCTATCAGGTTGGAATCTTAACATGCAACAAAGCCTTCCCCCCCACCCCCCGCCTTAATCAGATCACCAGGCTTCCCTGGTGGCTCAGAGGTTAAATCTTCTGCCTCCAATGCAGGAGACCCAGGTTCGATCCCTGGGTCGGGAAGATCCTGGGTCGGGAAGATCCCCTGGAGAAGGAAACGGCAATCCACTCCAGTATTCTTGCCTGGAGAATCCCATGGACGGAGAAGCCTAGTAGGTTACAGTCCATGGGGTTGCAAAGAGTCGGACACAACTGAGCAACTTCACCTCTTAATCAGATCAGTTCCTTTGGATCGAGGTAGAAATGCCCTATTCCTCGTCTCCTTTAAACCTTATCTTGGCAGACTTTGGTGATTCCTGTGAAGTCCTATTCGGAGAAGGCAATGGCACCCCACTCCAGTACTCTTGCCTGGAAAACCCCATGGACGGAGGAGCCTGGAAGGCTGCAGTCCATGGGGTCGCACAGAGTCGGACACGACTGAAACGACTTAGCATGAAGTCCTATTTACTCTCATATTAAAGTGTTAAGTTCAACTTCTTATAATCTGTGCATTGATATTTGGCTTCTTCAAGCCACCATTTTTGTATCTAACAGTTTCCTTGTGAGTTTGCAGGGGATGGATACTTTCTCCATCATTACTATTCTTCACAGAGCTGTTCAATGCTGTAGCATTTGCTTTATGGTATTTTTAAAATATCTTTAAAAATTCCATTATTTATTTCAGTTTAAACTGTCCTCTCGAGTCAGCACATATTCTTTCCAAAATGTAGTTTTTCCAGTAGGATGCATTTCATTTCTTGCCAAGAGCCCATAATTATAAAATCTTAAATCTTACTCAAAAATAAAATTCTGCCCTTGAACCATGTTTTTAATAGCCAGCTATTCATTTCTGTGATCTCCCTCTCTCTTGAAGTCACAGCCTGTAGGCAGTGTTCTAATCAGTGAAAATATGAAGTGAAAAAAGATTGTTAAAATGCAATATAGTATTAAATGAGTTATAAAGTCTCTTATAATTCAAAAATTCCGATTATGTATAATTAAAATCAGGGCTTCCCTGATGGTTCCGAGGTAAAGATTCCACCTGTCAATGCAGGAGACACGGATTCAATCTCTGGGTCAGGAAGATCTCCTGGAGGAGAAAATGACAACCCATTCCAGTATTCTTGCCCAGAAAATCCCGTGGGTAGAGGAGCCCAGCAGGCGTCCATGGGGTCGCAAAGAGTTGGACTCAACTTAGCAAATGAACAACGCCAACATAATTAAAATCAGAGGGACATTTGAATTTACATGTTCAAATATTCCCACATTATGACTTAAAAAGAGTGGTACTTGAGTTTGTTCCTTAAGATTGGAGATTACAAATCTGTTTTCAATGTAGTATTACTTATTGCTTACATGATGGCTCAGATGGTAAAGAGTCTGCCTGCAATGCAGCAGACCCAAGTTTGATCCCTGGGTTGGGAAGATCTCCTAGAGAAGAGAATGGCTACCCACTCCAGTATTCTTGCTTATATACTATTTTTGAGTATAACAAGAATACTGGAGTGGGTAGTAATTCTCTTCTCTCTAAGAGAGCTGGGGCTTCCCTGATAGCTCACTTGGTAAAGAATCTACCTGCAATGCAAGATACCTCAGTTTGATTCCTGGGTTGGGAAGATCCCCTGGAGAAGGGATAGGCTGCCCACTCCAGTATTCTTGGGCTTCCCTGGTGGCTCAGCTGGTGAAGAACCTGCCTGCATTGTGGGAGACCTGGGTGCAATCCCTGGGTTGAAACCATCCCCTGGGTTGAGACCATCCCCTGGATTGAGACCATCCCCTGGAGAAGGGAATGGCTACCCACTCCAGTATTCTGGCCTGGGGAATTCAATGGATTACAGTCCATAGGGTCCCAAAGAGTCAGATACGACAGCGACTTTCACTTAAGAGATCTATTAATATATTCAGCCTAAAGGTAGAAACAACCTAAATGTCGACAGATGAGTGGATTAAACAGATGCGATACATGCAGTGAGACATTACTCAGCCTCAAAAAGGAACGGAGTTTGTGTGTATTGTGATGTGTGTGTGTGTGCTCAGTTGTGTCTGACTCTTTGAGGCCCCATGGACTGTAGCCCACCAGGCTCCTCTGTTGATGGAATTTTCCAGGCAAGAACACTGTTGGGGGTTGCCATTTCCTCCTCCAGGCGATCTTCCCGACCCAGGGCTCAAACCCGGGTCTCCTGCATCTGCTGCACTGGCAGGCCAGTAGTACCACCTGGGAAACCCATGTGTGCGTGTGATTTAATTGGAGTATAGTCACTTTAGAGTGTCGCGTTAGTTTCTGCTGCGCAACAGTGTGAATCAGCTATATATCCCTTTCCCTCTTGAGCCTCCGTCACCCACACCGCATCCCAGAGCACCTAGGTCATCACAGAGCTTCCCGTGGGATATAGCAGCTTCCCACCAGCTATCTATTTTAGCATGGCAATGTGCACGTCAGTCCTAATCTCCCTATTCATCTTAGCCTTCTCTTCCCCCATGTGTCCACGTCTGTTCTCTACCTCTTCATCTTTATTCCTACCCTGCAGATAGCTTCATCAGTACCATTTTTCTAGATTCCATATATATGCATTAATATATGATCTTTGATTTTTTTTCCTCTAACTTAACTTCACTCTGTACGACAGACTAGATTCATCCATATCACTGCCAATGACTCAGTATTGTTCATTAAAAAGTAATGAAGTTTTAATGCATGCTGCCACATGGATGAACCTCGGGGACCTTATAGAATAAAGTAGAATAAATCAGTCAGAGAAAAGACAAACGGTACGTAATTTTGTATAACCTACATGAGCTACCTGGAATAGCCAAACTCATAGAAAATAGAACAGTGGTTGCCAGAGACTGGGGGGTAGGACAAAAGGGGAGTCACTGTTTAATGAGCACAGAGTTTCCATTTGAGATGATAAAAAACTTCTGGAAATGGACAGCGGTGATGGTTGCACAATGATATGAACAGACTTAATGCCAACAAATTGTACACTTAAAGGTGGTTAAAATGGTGAGTTTCATGTGACGTCTATCTCACCACAGTAACATTGAAAGAACTAGCCTCATGTTCCAAAGTTGCCTGTCAGCAAGTTATTATAATCCGAATTGCGTGGTTGGATGGATTAGTTATGGGTTGGAGGTGTCACTGGCTTGGCACCAAGGTGATGATGTCATGGCCAAGTTTCTGAGTATCCCTTTTACCAGCTGTTGGAACTCAGGATGATAAATGTGCTGGAAATCCTGCTCAGTGCAACCTACATGCCAGTTATAAGCAGCTATTCGTCCATAACCTCACAGAAATACTTACATGTTGAAACCCATAGCCTTAGATTGATTACATTCCCTCCTCAGAATATTCTTTGGTTTTCTCTGCAGGTGAATTTGTTGAGATATGGCCAAGTGTATCCCTTTATTAACTCTAATCCCCTCTCTGCCACACAGATATAAGTGTAGTTTGTGAAGGCCACGACCTTCGATGAAAAGCTTAAATGAAAATCCTCGAGAATCTCCAGTAGACTTTGTTACCCACAGATGTACTCATGCATCTACTTAAAAGCCTTTAAGCCTTTAAGCCTGTGGCCACCATAACTGTTTCTTCATTTGATTTGGTTTCTTCACTGATGTGATTTTATTATGATCTGTTAGTAAGGCTCCCTTTTCCTGCCTGCTGTCAGAGTGGGCTGAAGGTTGCATCGTGTACAGACACATTAAACATGGAATTGGGCCGTCCGTGAGTTCTCCTGGACCATTCCCTCAATCATATCATCATGTTGACTGTCTATGTACAATATTGTTTCACTTTCCGTTTTTCTTGCAGTTTCACCACTCCGATTGCCTCTCAACCTGGCTGCTTCATTTCATCGCCACTAACTACCTCATCTTCAGTCAAAAGCCTGAATTTCAGGATCTTTCAGGTAGATTGCTAATTAATGTTTTTTGGGGAAAATGATACTCTTTTTCTTAGATTTGAGACATAATTTGTAGGAATAGTAGTTTTTAAAAAATAAGTCAGTGTAAGACATTCCTTTTAAGTATGCAGTGTGGTAATGAGTATACTTATAAAACCTGTGTTTCATAAGAAGTTGCCACGTGTTGCACAAGACTCTTTCTAATGCTGGTTTCGTAGCTCCCATCCATTTTTAAGTGCATTTCTTTGTGTGAATTAGATAAAGTGGCCTCACATGGTATTTGGTTGTGATAAATGAGATTTGGTTTTAACCATCTAAGTCAGAAGCAACATTTAAATAGTTCAGCTTTTTAAATTCTCTTCTTATAAAGAAAAATTTATCCCGACTGGTACTGGTTATCTCCTGTCTCTGTATACGTCCATCATATTACTTGGCAATAATAATTTTTTTATTGATCAAAGAGCGTTGCAAAGTTTACTGAGCAAAGAGTATACTTAATGTGATCTTTTAAGGTAAATTATAGAGATTAAAACCAGTCAAACGGTGAGCTTCTGAGTGCTGCATAAGATGAAAGAAAATGAAAATAGAAGAGTCATCAAGGTAGTCAGTTTGGATACAGTGGTTCGTTCATGTTATTGCCTAGAAAAGAGTCAAGGAACAATCAAGTTATTGATAAAAAGGAGAAGGTAAAGATCTCCCAGTCAGGTAGTCAGCTAAGCAGAGAAGTCTCCCTGGCAATGACCAAAGGTCTTGCAAGGTGGGCGGGAGTGGGGTGGGTAGCAGAGAGGAGGGAGGGGTAGGGGCCAGAGCTTGTTGAACTCCTGCCAGCCGCCTTCATCCAGAGTACTTCCCTTTTACCTGTAGAAATCTTCAATGTAAAAATTGGCTTGTAAAAGAGCATCTGATGCTAGATGTCCACCTCTCTTGTTTTCATTCACCTATTCATTGCATAGTTAGGGAAACCAAGAAACACACAGTCAGTTTTGGGCAGATGTATTCAGCCAGTCAGCACACATTGGATGCCTGTTGGGAGCCTCTTTCCATAGAATCTTAACAGTGCAGGAGAGGAACATAACACATCATAGCAGGAACAATAGATATTTACTGTTTACTTTGTGCAAGAACCAGAATTCATTCTTAAACATAAGGCATACATCCCCTTGCTGTTAGTAGGGGGCATTCTTACACAGTTATTCTTTAATCAGGCAATTAAAAATGAAATAAGTGGACATTTTGATTTTAGGGCTACCTTCATTCATGAAAGACAAGCTGGTTTTCCGATTACTGTTCTGTGTAGATGTATGATACACGTATGCTTCCTAGGTGGCGCTGGCAGTAAAGAACACACCTGCCAAAGCAGGAGGCTTAATAAGAGATGTGGGTTCAATCCCTGGGTCGGGAAGATCCCCTGGTGGAGGGCATGGCAACCCACTCCAGTATTCTTGCCTGGAGAATCCCATGGATGGAGGAGCCTGGCGGGCTACAGTCCATGAGTCACAAAGAGTTGGACATGACTGAGCAACTGAGCATGCACGCACAGGATACCCATGGAGTACCATTGCAACCTAGGGAGAAAGATGTTCTCTGAGTCCTTTGAGTTATTCATTTTTATTTTATTTTATTGCTTATACAATTGCCTATTAGGCATGTTATGACCACCTGGCATAGTGAGAAGCAGGACTCCAGGGTGTAATTTGAGAAGGCAGGGTAACAACACGAGACTATGTCAGTGATGTCAGTGATGTCAGGAACTGATGTTCCTTTGATGGAAATAAAAATAGTATCCTGAGTGCTCTGATTCAGTGGTGCCTGTTCACATCCAGGACCTGTTGTGATATGTCCTCTTGGGCAGAGAAAAAAAAAAAAAGCCCCTGTGTATAAGGGAGAATTTGATGGCCGATATCAGCAGTCACAAATTGATGAGTCTGTGGGTGGAATGTAACTTGCCCAAGGATCTTATCTCTACCACATGGTATTATAACTTCTTTTAGTGTCAACATTTAAACATTGTAACGTGTCACACTTTAAGAATTGAAATTTCGGACTTCTTTTGAAAAGTTGGATGATCTGGCGCTTCTGGGCCCGTCTTCCAAGCTGGCAACACCCTGAAATGGAGCACGACTGCACGTGTATCCAACACAGTGCCACAGTCTCCTCTCTTCCCAGATGCCTGACTCCTGGCCTACTTCACATGGTCCCTTGAAATTGAAAGGCTTCATGTCTCAGTCCCTTTACAGCTTCATTTTCAGCCTCAAAAATTATCAGATTATTATTGGAATTATAAAAAATGTTTTCCCTTAACTGGGAATTTTTCTTCTTTAGAGGTGCTTAGAAATTGAAAAGTGAGACTGGAAAAGATCTTATGTTAATGCTGCTCAGTGAAAGAGCTCATTAAATACTAGGTGTATTTTACATACCAGATTCGTATGAAAGCAAACAGCAATGCATAGGAATATGTTACCCTTGGCACTTATGGATTCATTATTCTTTTTAATTTATCTCAGTATTATGTTATATATTATAACCGTTTTTTTTTTTGGTCTTGTTTTGATTTTTTGCTTGCTACCAGAGCTCATCTATGATAAATTTTTTCTCTCTCTTTTCTTTAATGTTAACCGAGGCAGCAGTCTTATATCACCTTTGCTTCCTATTGAAATGTACAATTAATTTCCCGGAGCAGCTAGGCACCACAGCCTGGATCAGGACCTTGCTAATCCAAATTATAATAGATGGGGTCAAACAGTAGATGGAGAAATGGAAAGTGGCTTAGCAGAAGGAAACCTAAATGCCCACAGAAGGGAATGCTGACGAGAAACAAGCTGATCCAGCCAGCAGAATACTGTAAAGCCTTAAAAATTTGCAAATTTTTGAGAAATTTCAGAAAGCAGAATGAGACTTGGGGCTGAAAGCCTCAGAGCTAGCTCAATGCTTCTGCTATGCTCTGTCCCGCTCCCTCATCATCACAAGAATTGGGGGTTTATTCCTGGAAAAGTTAAAACCAAAAAACCTAGAGAATCTTAAACTCAGAGTGTAGCTGAGATTGGGGCAAGGAGCTGGACTGAAAACATAGGGATTGCGTGAAAGTGCACACATTCTGCGGTCAGCCTCCAGCCTCCTTCCCGCCTCCAGCCTCCTTCCCGCCTCCAGGCTCTAGAGTTTGGGCAGCCAGGTATTTGACTCCCACCTTGACTCTTCACCAGTCAGCAAGTCCTGCCCATGCCCCAAAGATTTCCAAACAGCTTTCTAGCATTTCACTTTTAAATATGAAGAGGTTAACTGAGGAGCAACTGATATTTGAGGCACTGTCCAATGGGAAAGATGAATACCGAAACAAAATGAAGAAAAATGGAAGAGAAGGAATTTGTAGGAACAAAGAGTAGAAGGAAATCTTAAAAAAAAAAACCCTATAATTAATATCTGCAAAGAATAAGAGATACATGTTTGTAAAACAAAGATAGAATGTGATAAAAGAGAAACAACATTCATAGCGACTGAGTGTAGAACAGTGGTTGCTGGGATGTGGGGGAGAGGGGACAGGGAGCTGATGTTTGATGGGTGTAGAGTTTTGGTTTTGCAGGATGAAAAGAGTTCTGGAGATTGGTTGACAACAATGTGAAGGTACATAACACGACTGAACTGAACACTTTAAAATAGTTAAAAGGTGGTAGATTTTATGTTACATGTATTTTAGCATAATTAAAGAAAACGATAAAAGAACAAAAAGTTGCTCTTGAAAATTAGAATAGGATAGCAAAAAAAAAAAAAACAGAACAGAACAACCAAACAACTAAATAAATAAATGAGCAGAAAGGCCAAGGTAAGGAAATCTAGAAAGTAGGACAAAAAGAGACAGGAAAAAAAGAGACAGATTTAAAATAAAAAATCAGAGGCTCAGTGCAGGAGTGAAGTATCTGGGTGATAGAAGTTAATACAGGAAGAAAGAAAAAAACACTGAGGAGGAAATTATCAAAGACATGATAGAAGAAGTTACCCCAGTACTGAAGAAACTGAGTCGGCATATTAAAAGGCTCCGCTGAGTGCTCAGCTTAATGAATGAACCAGGTCCATCATTGGGCTGTGCAGGAACACCAACTTATAAATAGGAAAATCTAAATGTTTATAGAATAAAAAAACCTACAGATGACTTATCAGCCACTGTGAATCTGCATGGCAGTAGAGTTCTTAACAACCTTGAAAACTAGGAAGCAGTGGGGTACTGTCTTCAACATACTGAGGGACAATTCCATACCAGACCAGATGATCTGTTGAGTGTAAGATGCTTCATCACAAACAAGGTCTCAAAAATACTTTTTATGCTTGCCCCCCTTTCAGGAAGCTAATAAAAGTTGTGCTTCACCAAAACTAGAGAAAGCAGAGTGAAAGACTTGAAGTCTAGGAGCAGAGGGAAAAAGAATTGAGAGGACTTTAGAGTTTGGAAGGTTGAGTTAGCGACAAAGAAAACTAAATGAAAAACACAAAGTCCTTTATCTCCAGGAAAAAGAAGTCTTACTTGCGAGGGGTGGGGAGGACGTAATCAAATACTACTTGATGAATCAGTGACATGATGTATATAATTGTAAGTCACAGAATAGCGTGAATCCTGATGACCTATTAAGAGGAGGGAGGAAGTGTACCACAGAGCGTGGATCTCATCTGTTGCACAGGAAACCAATACTTAATATTGAAAGTTGATCCCAAATAGAATATATTCAATTAACACTCTTTTTCTAAAACTTTTAGTGGAAGAACGCAGTTTTGTTGAAAAGCACAGATGGCCATCGACTGTGTACTTGAAGCAGCTTGCGGAATACAGGAAGTATATTCACTCCCGGAAGTGTCGTTGCTTAGTAATGTAACCTGGAGTTTCATTTACATGCATTTTTTTTCTTGTCATTATGAAGAATGGGGTACTTTTGGGTTCCAGGAGAATTCTTGCAACCGAAACCAGTATGGGAGTTTTAAAAAATCACCATTCAGCTTAACGTGCTTATTGGATGTTGTTGGAAAAAACTACTATTGTGATCTTAAAAGGGAACAAAATATACTGTAGTTTAAAATGAAGACTTCACCCTAGCATATAAAGCTGTGTACAGCTACTTTTCCCTTTAAGATTCCTTACTGGTTTAGTGATATGAATACCCCTTCCATCTAAGAAATGTTCAGATTTTAAAAAATCATGTAGTATTAATGCATAAATTTCATCATCTGATTAATTGCTCTGTTCCAATAAGGGCCATTTAAAGACCCAGTTATGACTGTTTCTATAATGAGAAATCTAGGAGACTGATCAGACTGAGATCTTAGAAATTTTCCTGGGATTTTAAACATGAAATTCCACCTCATTCCAAATCAAGTGACAGTGTTCAAACCATAATGAAAAAAATCTGTTTTTTATCTGAACAACCCACCTGATCCACCTTGCCTGTCTTCCATGATTCTTAGTAGCCAGGAAATCTGTATAGGACTGGCTCTGTGGCCGTGTAGCCTGTGTGCTCACACAGCACCCCCTGCTTAGAAGGGCACCATGCTTGGTCCACTACCCTGCGATCGCCGTCTTAAAATTCATGATGTTTGAAGGAGGGCCCTGCACTTTCACTCTGTACTGGGCCCCCCAGATTATGCATATCTCCTTGCAGGGTATGTTGTCTTGCTCAGAACATTATCTTCTCTGAAAGCAGAAAAGAGGCACGGACATCAAGCAAAGAGAAGGAAGCTTGCTGAGGAAAGAGATCACATGGGGTTTCCCCCAGGGGGAAGTCTGTACCACCCAGGGCCTCTCTCCTCTGCCACCTCAACTGGCAAGTGAGAAGTGCGTTGTGTTGACTTCACTTTGAGACACTCGGAGTCCTGGCTCCACACAGATAAATACTTCCCTGATCATTCTCTAAGACCAGGATGTTGGTAAAAGTGACTGGCCGGTGTGACTTTAATATGCATTTATGAAAATGCTCGTAGGAACAGATGCTTTCTAGAGAATTTACAGTCAAAGGCTCAAGAGTTTTCTTTCTTTTAGTGTATTTACTAACATTAAGACGTCAGTGGCTTGAACTGTGTGAATTCTCTCTGTGGACTGAAAGGGTGTTTAATGAAGAATAACATGAATCTTGTCCTTCAGGATTTTATCTTGTAAGTTCAAAGAAAGGATATAAATCAAGACTTCTTACATGGAAAGAAAAAGGTACTAAGATAGAGGACAGAATTATAGTTTTTTTTGAATCACATGTCAGCAGAAACAATTACATCAGAAGCTTGCAAGCTGAGAGATGGAAAATCAGATTACTATTTATTGTTAGCATCCTTTTCATCTGTAATAAAGTATTGGAATATATTTTTATTTTAATTTCCAGTGACTTTAGAATACACATAGTTTTTAACCACCTATTCTAAAGTTTGTTTAAACAGTTTTATGCCATAGATTAGATACAATACTATATAGTTAGTCCTTAAATATTTGCCAACACTGTCAGAATAAAACAGTAAAAATCCTCTACAAATATCTTACAAGAAACCTGTTTTTAATTGGATTGTGTTGATAAAGATTACTGGAATGCATTTTTAGTTTTTGTATTTAATTCATTTGAATTAACTTTCCCACTTGACAAGGATTAGCATTGTAAAGAATAAATACTGAAGTAGATTTTTAGTAATTCATTCACATTTAAGGCCTTTTAAAGTTAATGATAGCCTTTTGCTTTTCATAAGCATATCCTTACCCCTACATTTATTACAGCATTATGTCTTAGTACCTTTTAATCTAGGAAACTGAAAAATATAAGTGCTAAAGTAAAATATTTCCTTGAAAATACTATTTAACATGTCCGTAGACTATAGATAGTTTCCAGGTCATTGGACCTAAGCGGAAGTTGGGTTTGGGAGCTGCTGCTCTGTTGGCACTGAGCACGTAGTTTTGATCATGAAAGGTCTTTGCCACCTGCGAGTGACTCAAACACGCAAGTGTCACAGCTCTCCTGTGCTATCAGAACAGTAATCAAGTTAGATTTTAACCTAGACTCTTCAGTACCTTTGGATTAACTCGATTTAAAGTAACAAAGAGGTTTTTTAAAAAAACAAACTTACAAACTATCTTGGAAAATGAGTTTTCTTTTAGAGTTTTTCTAATTGAAAGACTATTTCTAGATGAATGTATGCTTTGTGCTGATCTCTGCTTCAATATATTTATCAGTCATTTTATTTAGAGAAGATACTGTATAGTATCAATAGAACTAAGGCCTTTTCTTTCTGGGCCAGATTTTCACCTTATATAACCCTTTATATACTTCTGACTACTCTGTGTTCGTATTGTAGCAGAGTAGGCGTATAATGTAGAAGGTTTCGGAAACCTAACTGAAATTCACCCTGTCTAATCCAGCGCGGTGGTTTCCTGTTGGGCCAAAGCAGAAAACTGAAGAATTTGGTAAATTTGACTTTGTGGACAGCTGAACTTCTCAACTATAATTTTAAAAACTACACTACACTGATACAGATAATCAGACAAAAACGTCCTCATGTATTTTATTTAATTTAAATCATCTGTTTAATTCTGTCTTTAATAATTTTGCAAAGAAGGGTATGTGTGTATTTTAATATAGCTTGATCTGAATTTATATGTTTTTAGTTTTAGTATTTAACACTTTTGTAACAAATAAACCTTTTTTTAAAACAAGCTTCACACAGTGTCGTGTAGTTATTTTCACTTTGGATGTGAATTGCTGAAGTAAATTTGGGAATCCTGCCTTGTATGTCTCAAGCATAATTGTTTTGTGAAAACCACTATGTGCAAAATATTTAGAATGTTGATATGTTAGCTGTGATAAGATAAAGAAATTTATATTATCTTTAACAACTGGTAGAATTTCTCTTAACAAAAATATCTCATTTCTTTGGGAAAAAAAAAAAGCTTTGATAATTATGTAGCATAGAAATGAGCACTTATGTGTTATTTTGGGGGCAAGACTTGAGAAACAGAGGCAACGCCACATAATAGCGGGTTAAGAATTTGGGTCTTTCCAGCAAAATGAAAAGGCACCCTACTGACTAGGAGAAAATATTTGCAAGTTCTATATCTGATAAAGGGTTAGTGTCCAAAATATGTGAAGAACTCATATAACTCAATAGCAAAAAAACAACAACAAATAAGCCAATTAAACAGTATGCCGAGGATCTGAATAGACCTTCTTTCAAAGAAGACGTTCAGAAAGCAAGCAGGCACGTGAAGAGACGCTCAGAATCGTTAACGTTCAAAGAAATGCCGATTAGAATCACAGCGAGGCATCGCCTCGCCCCTGTCAGAATGGCTGTCATCAGAAAGACAGGAAACAAGTGTTGGCGAGGATGCGGAGGGACACTGCACACTGTTGATAGAGATGTAACCGGCACAGCCACTGCGGGGAGCAGTATGGAGGCTTCACAAAAACCAGAAATGAACTGCCGTAGGACCCAGCATTTCCACTTCTGGGTGTTTATCTGAAGAAAATGAAAATACTAACACAAAAAGAGGCCTGCACGCCTGTGTTCATCGCAGCATTGCAATCTTCAGGATATGGGGATAACCTCAGTATCCATCCGTGGATGAGTGGATAAAGAAAACATGCCATATATATGTATACGCACATACAGTGGAATATGATTTGGCCATAAAATATAAAATTTTACTATTTGTGACAATATGAATGGACCTTGACGTGCTGAGTGAAATAAATCAGAGGACAAATGCCGAATGGTCTCACATAGGTATTGCTGTTGTTCAGTCGCTAAGTCATGTCCAACTCTTTGTGACCCATGAACTACAGCACACCAGGCTTCCCTCTCCTTCACTATCCCCTAGAGTTTGCTTAAACTCATGCCCATTGAGCCGGTGATGCCATCCAACCATCTCTTCCTTTGTCATCCCCTTCTCCTCTTGCCTTGGATCTTTCCCAGCATCAGGATCTTTTCAAATGAGTCAGCTCTTCACATCAGGTGGCCAAAGTATTGGAGTTTCAGCTTCAGCATCAGTCCTTTCAATGAATATTCAGGGTTGATCTCCTTTAGGATGGACTGGTTTGACCTCCTTGCTGTCCAAGGGACTCTCAGGAGCCTTCTCTAACACCACCATTTGAAAGCATTAATTCTTCAGTGCTCAGCCTTTTCTATTGTCCAGCTCTCACATCCATACATGACTACTGGAAAAACCATAGCTTTGGCTGTCCTGACCTTTGTTGGCAAAGTGATATCTGTGCTTTTGAATATGCTAAGTTTGTCATAGCTTTTCTTCCAAGAAGCAAGTGTTTTAATGGCTGTAGTCACTATCTGCAGGGATTTTAGAGCCCAAGAAAAGAAAATGTGTCAGCGTTTCCACTTTTTCTCCATCTGTTTGCCATGAAGTGATGGGGCCAGATGCCATGCATGATATTAGTTTTTTGAATATTGAGTTTTAAGCCAGGCTTTTCACTCTCCTCTTTCACTTTCAGCAAGAAGCTCTTTAGTTTCTCTTCACTTTCTGCCATAAGGGTGGTGTCATCTGCATATCTGAGGTTATTGATAATTGTCTTATCAGTCTCGATTCCAGCCTGTGATTCATCCACCCTGGCATTTCACATGATGTACTGTGCATAAAATTTAACTAAGCAGGGTGACCATATGTAGCCTTGATGTACTCCTTTCCCAATTTTGAACTAGTCCATTGTTCCATGTCTAGTTCTAACTGTTGCTTCTTGTCCTCTACACAGGTTTCTCAGGAGACAGGTAAGGTAGTCTGGTATTCCGATCTCTTTAAGAATTTTCCATAATTTGTTGTGATCCACACAGTCAAAGGCTTTGGTATAGTCAGTGAAACAGAAGTAGATGTTTTTTTGAATTCTCTAGCTTTTTCTATGATCCATCAGATGTTGGCAATTTAATCTCTCATTTTTTCTGCTTTTTCTAAATCTAGCTTGTACATCTGGGAGTACTGAGTTCACATGCTGTTGAAGTCTAGCTTGAAGGATTTTGAGTATTACCTTGCTTGCATGTGCAATGGGCACAATTGTGTATGTATATGAAATATTAAAAAGCCCTTAAAAACTGAGCTTATAGATCTAGAGAACATATTGGTGGTTGCCAGAGGCAGGGGGTAAGGAGAGTGTGAAATGGGTGAGGGAAGTCAAAAGTTATAAACTTCCAGTTATAAAATAGGTCATGAGACTATAATGTACTGAGTGGTGTCTATAGTTAATAGTACCATATTGTGTGTTTGAAAGTTGCTAAGAGAATAGATACTAAAAGTTTTCATCACAGGGAAAAAAATTTGTAACTAAGTGGTGATGGGTGTTAATTACTCATTGTAGTGATCAGTTTGCAATATATGCAAATATCAAATCAGGATGTTGTATACCTAAAATGAATATAATGTTATATATCAATTATATCTCAGCTTTTAAAAATTGGAAATTTCCAGGGTTGAGAAGCACAGGTAGGGGGAGGCGAGAGACCAGGAAGCCATAACATGAGATGGAATGTGCACTACATATTACAGCCCCTCCCTAGAGGTTCCCATATTGCCAGTTAAGTCTCCTGAACCCATAAAGACCTCCTCGGTTCCATTAGAATTATATTCCTAACTCAAATCTGACCTGGGAACAAACCTTTTTAGAAGACTCCCAGTGCCTATTGAAGAACCTCCACAGTCCTCTGCCAGCAAGATCTTTCATAACCTAGCCTCAACTTTTCTGCCTTGACAAGTAGAACTACCATCCAGACTGTGTTCTTGCTCATACTCCGTGTTGCCTTGGATTGGGTTACCATTTCTTATCTACTTTGCAAGCTCCAGCATATCCTGTAGTGAAGGTCGTCATGTTTACTCATGTCTGACTCTGCAACCCCATGGACTATAGCCCACCAGGCTCCTACGTCCATGGAATTTTCCAGCAAGAATACTACAGTGGGTTGCCTTACACCAGGGGATCTTCCTGACCCAGGGATTGAACCCGGATCTCTTGCATCTCCTGAATCAGAAGCCCCCATATCCTGTAGAGTCCCAAGTAAATAATGTATCTCTTTTGCTTTCCATGCCTCTTCCAGGAAGAAGTAATTCCATCTGCATGTATCTTTTCTTAGTTCTTTATTTATGCCTTTCTTATGACAGTTGAGCTTCCCTGATAGCTCAGTTGGTAAAGAATTCACCTGCAATGCAGGAGACCCCAGTTTGATTCCTGGGTCAAGAAGATCTGCTGGAGAAGGGATAGGCTACCCACCCAACTATTCTTGTGCTTCCCTTGTAGCTCAACTGGTAAAGAATCCACCTGCAATGCAGGAGACCTGGCTTCGATCACTGGGTTGGGAATATCCCCTGGAGAAGGGAAAGGCTACCCACTCCAGTATTCTGGCCTGGAGAATCCCATGGACTGTACAGTCTATGGGGCCGCAAAGAGTCAGACACAACTGAGCGACTTTTACTTCACTTCACTGTGGCAGTTACTGCACATTAGGTATTAACATGTTAGTGGTCTGCATTTGGCTACAACTTGAAAGCTGGGACCATGTCTTGGTTTATGGGGAGGCGATGGACAGATAAAATAGGAGAGTGGTAAGTGATAGGTCATTGAGGGGACACAGAACATGTGCAAAGTGATCCTAGGAACATCTCTGCCTGGGAGTCCCCACTGGAGGTTAGCAGTGAGTTGGGCTGTGGGGACAGGAGGTTCCTATTGTGCATACTGAAGGAGAGACAGCTCCAATGTCACGTGTAATGTTTGTCTGCAAATGCTCCTTTAACTGCATGTAAATAATTTCCTGGCACACGCTGACCATCTTCTAAAAGTCTTTGTTGTCCTGCTCTACTGTCGCAGCTTAATGATCAGTTATCAGATTAGTATGAGAGTGTCTGAAATCCTCTTACACGTTCAGAGCAAGGAGCACTCTTGTTTACTCCTTGTTAAGAAAATAGCATGCAATTTAGTGGACATGATATACGCCTTACTTTAAAAGATTAAGTGAAAAGGAGATGGGAACTCAGCCCCTCTCCTTCTGTTGGAAATTTGGACTGAAAGATCAGCGGGAGACCTCTTTTTTCTTTTTTTTAAAAAACAAAATTAATTTGTCTTTCAGTATAGGAGGCTAGAAGTCCAAAATTAAGGGGTCCACAAGGCTGTGTTCTCTCTGAAGACTCTAGGGAGGCTCTTCCCTGCTTCTTCCTAATTTCGGGCAGCTGCTGTCAGTCGTGGGGTGTTCCTTGGCTTATTGGTAGAATAGCATCAGACTGTTCCTCTAGCTTCACACGTCCGTCTCTCTCTGTGTGTGTCTTTTGTCCAAGTATCTCTTATAGAAGAACACCAAAGTCACTGGGTCAGAGCCCACCCTAACAGGAGGACCTCATCTTAACTTGATTACATCTGCAAGACCCTATTTTCAAGTAAGATCACATTCTCAGGAGAGGATTAAGACTTGCATATAGCTTCTTGGTGGGCACAATTCAACTTCAACACCTTCTGTAGCACAGTCAATGCTTTTTGCCTTGATTTATCCTTGTCTGTATTGAGGGTGTAAACTTTCACGTATGGGTAAGCCAGTGTGGTGTTAAAATCGTTTTAATCTTTCTGATTTAGGTTTATCATGTATATTCAGCCCTGCTTGGCTTTTGCTTTGTAATAGAAACTGAGACTCTTCTCTTTCAATAAGTGTATGCCATTTATATTAAAAATATGTGATTCTAGCATCACATTATGCTTTCTCTTATTGCTTTACTTTTTCTCTAAAGTTTTGTATACATTCTTGTTTTATGTGGGTTGAGTAGCTGACTATGCCTTGGAAGCTTTCTATCCTGTTTTGGGGACATATTAGTGTTTTATTTTACATGTATAATATTTTTAATGCTTAATATTTTATTTTGGAAACACTAGGGACAATGATGATTTAATAGCTCCAATTCCTTCTCTCCAACTTAGTAGGTACTCTCCAGCTTAGTAGGTACTGGTGTGAGTATTATTTCTTCTAATGTGTACTTTACACCTTAAACTATACTCAGTCCCAACTGTTTGAATTATCAGAATATAAATAAGACTTTTAGAGTTCTGATCATAAAAGATGAAATAACCAATATTCTTACAGAACCATCTAGTTCTCCCAACTTTGATTAGTTTTATTGTTTCTTTGTTGTCATTGATTCATATTATACCAGAAATGTGATTCCAAGAGTTGTTTCTTCCTTAGTTTTCAAGTTAAACCAATTTTATGCTCGCTTCTCTCCTTTTGTTACAGTGTCTCTGTTCAACTTGTGTGCAACTGAGATTTATCTTCTAACAGTTTCTTCAAGGTGCATATATAGGAAATACACTTTTGTAATTCTTGTATGGTCAAAAGTACGCACTATGCCTTTCTGGGCTTCCCTGGTGGCTCAGCTAGTAAAGAATCTGCCTGCAATGCGGGAGACCTGGGTTTGATCCCTGGGTTGGGAAGATCCCCTGGAGAAGGGAAAGGCTACCCACTCCAGTATTCTGGCCTGGAGAATCCCATGGACTGATCGCAAAGAGTCAGACACTAATGAGCAACTTTTACTTCATTGCCTTTCTAGTTCAATAATTTGTCTGGGTATAACATTTTGCTCACATTTCTATTTGCTGGAGGGTTGTGAATTTATCCCTCCACTGCTTTCTGATAATACATATATATTGTTGTGAACCTTAAAGCCAGCCTGATATTTCTCCCTTATAAGTTATTTGACCTATTTTCTAGAATTCCCAAAGAATTACATTCTGTTTTTTTCAAGGTCTAAGCTGTTCTTACTTTGCATGATATAAGCAGATAAGTTTTCTGCGTATTTTCTGGCACTCATAGTATGGAAGGTAAATAGGAAACTTCAGCTGTATCTCAGCTCCATTCAACAAGCTAGAATGACCTCTTTGATTTGAAAAGTTCCTTAATGAATTTTAGATCCGGAATCTTCTTTTGAAATTCTTTTTTAAATTTATTTTTAATTGGAGGATAATAGGTTGACAATGTTCTGTTGGTTTCTGCCATGCATGCGTGCTAAGTCACTTCCATCATGTCTGACTCTGCAACCCTACGGACTATGAGCCACCAAGCTCCTCTGTCCACATCTCCTGCTTTGCAGGCAGATTCTTTACTGCTGAGCCACCAGGGAAGCCCCGGGTTTCTGCCATACAACAGTGAAAATCAGCCATGAGTACCCATATGTGCTCTCCCTCCTGAAGCTTCCTCCCAGCCCTGTAGGTTGTCACAGAGCGCTGGGTTGAGCTCCCTGTGTTATACAGCAGCTTCCTACTGGCATTCTGTTTTACATTTGACAATATATATGATTCAGGGCTCTCAGTTCCTCCTACCTGCTCCTTCCCCCATTGTGGCAGAATCTCTATTCCTGCCCTGCAAATAGATTCATCAGTACCATTTTTCTAGATTCCATGAAAGTGAAGTTGTTCAGTCGTGTCCGACTCTTTGTGACCCCATGGACTGTAGCCTATCAGGCTCCTCCGTCCGTGGGATTTTCCAGGCAAGAGTGCTGGAATGGATTGCCATTTCCTTCTTCAGGGGATCTTCCCAACCCAGGGATTGAACCTGGGGCTCCTGCATTGCAGGCAGACGCTTTACTGTCTGAGCCACCAGATTCCATATGTATGTGTTACTATATGAATTTGTTTTTCTCTTTCTGACTTCACTCTGTTTAACAGGCTCTAGGTTCATCCACCTCTCTAGAACTGACTCAAATTTGTTCCTTTTTGTGGCTGAGTAATATTCCGTTGTATATATGTACCACAACTTCTTTATCTATCTGTCTGTCAACAGGCATCTAGGTTGCTTCTGTGTCCTAGCTGTTATAAATAGTGCTGCAATGCACAATGGGTTTATTTATGTGAGTACAAGCAAATGAAAATGCATATTCTCATTTTTCTCCCTATGGTCAACAGAAGAATGCCTTCCCACCAACATCCACATACTAGTCCCCCAAACTTATGAATGTTACCTTTCATGGCAAAAGGGATTTTGCAGGTGTGGTTAAGGTAAGGCTCTGGATCAGGAAAGATTATCCTGAGTGGTCCACTGTGATCCAAGGACCCTTTTAAGAAGGAGGCAGTACAGTAAGAGGAGGCAATGTGGGGATGCTCTCATCCCTGGCTTCAGAGGGTAGCATTTTGGAGGAAGTAGCTCCTGGAGGGGGGCATGGCAACCCAGCGGCTCTTCTTGACCCAGGAATTGAACCAGGGTCTCCTCCATTGCAGGCGGATCTTTATCAACCAAGTCTTATAATCAAGGGCAGGGTTTCTGATGAGGATCCAGGTGCTCGCCTGGCCTGCATTCCTTCAGTCCAGAGATCATTTGGCATCAGAAGCTCTCTTGGTTTCTTGTTCTGGAGGCTATTGAACTGTGATCTTTCTGGAATGAAGAATGCTTCATCTAGAAGTTAACATCTTCCATTTGGTGGGGGTTTTAGATCTGCAGAGCAGCTCAGATTTGTTCATGTCTGTCCCTTGATGGGGAACCAGGACCCTGCCCCAAAGCTGCACTATTGTTCCTCCCTGTCTCTTCATTCCCTCCCTTTCCTGATTAGCTGCTGTTTGAATGTGCCCTTTAGAATGCAGGTAAGATCTTGGACCCCATGTCCGAGGTTAGGGGCGGTGGCCGAGAGTGCCAGGCTGTGACTGTGCAGGAGTGGCCGAGAGAAGCTACCCCACACCCAAGATCAGGGGCGGTGGCCAGGAGGAGCTACCCCACGCAGAAGGCTAGGGGCGGAGGCCAGCAGGAACTACCCCACATTCAAGGTCAGGAGGGGCAGCGGTTAGGAGATATCCCTCATCCAAGTAAGGAGCAGCAGCTGTGCTTTCTGCAGCAGCTGTGAACAGATATCCCACATCCAAGGTAAGAGAAACCCAAGTAAGACAGTAGATGTTGCAAGAGGGCATCAGAGGGCAGACACACTGAAACCATAATCACAAAAAAACTAGTCAGTCTAATCACACTAGGACCACAGCCTTGTCTAACTCAATGAAACTAAGCCATGCTGTGTGGGGCCACCCAAGACAGGTGGGTCATGATGGAAAGGTCTGACAGAATGTGGTCCACTGGAGAAGGGAATGGCAAACCACTTCAGTATTCTTGCCTTGAGAACCCCATGAACAGTATGAAAAGGCAAAATGATGGAATACTGAAAGAGGAACTCCCCAGGTCGTTAGGTGCCCAGTATGCTACTGGAGATCAGTGGAGAAATAATTACAGAAAGAATGAAGGGATGGAGCCAAAGCAAAAACAATACCCAGTTGTGGATGTGACTGGTAATAGAGCAAGGCCCAATGCTGTAAAGAGCAATATTGCATAGGAACCTGGAATGTTAGGCCCATGAATCAAGACAAGTTGGAAGTAGTCAAATAGGAGATAGCAAGAGAGACCATCGACATTCTAGGAATCAGCAAACTAAAATGGACTGGAATGGGTGAATTTAACTCAGATGACCATTATATCTACTAAAGTGGGCAGGAATCCCTTAGAAGAAATGGAGTAGCCATCATGGTCAACAGAAGAGTCCAAAATGCAATACTTGAATGCAATCTCAAAAATGACAGAATGATCTCTGTTCGTTTCCAAGGCAAAACCATTCAATATCACAGTAATCCAAGTCTATGCCCCAACCAGAAATGCTGAAGAAGCTGAAGTTGAATGGTTCTATGAAGACCTACAAGACCTTTTAGAACTAACAGCTAAAAAAGATGTCCTTTTCATTATAGGGGATTGAAATGCAAAAGTAGGAAGTCAAGAGACACCTGGGGTAACAGGCAAATTTGGCCTTGGAATATGGAATGAAGCAGGGCAAAGGCTAATAGAATTTTGCCAAGAAAACACACTGGTCATAACAAACACCCTCTTCTAACAACACAAGAGAAGATTCTACACATGGACACCACCAGATGGTCAACACTGAAATCAAATTGATTATATTCTTTGCAGCCAAAGATGGAGAAGCTCTATACAGTCAACAAAAACAAGACCAGGAGCTGACTGTGGCTCAGATCATGAACTACTTATTGCCAAATTCAGACTTAAATTGAAGAAAGTAGGGAAAACCACTAGACCAGTCAGGTATGACCTAAATCAAATCCCTTATGATTATACAATGGAAGTGAGAAATAGATTTAAGGGCCTAGATCTGATAGAGACAGTGCCTGATGAACTATGGATGGAAGTTCATGACATTGTACAGGAGACAGAGATCAAGACCTCCCATGGAAAAGAAATGCAAAAAGGCAAAATGGCTGTCTGGGGAGGCTTTACAAATAGCTGTGAAAAGAAGAGAAGTGAAAACCAAAAGAGAAAAGGAAAGATATAAGCATCTGAATGCAGAGTTCCAAAGAATAGCAAGGAGAGATAAGAAAGCCTTCCTCAGCAATCAATGCAAAGAAATAGAGGAAAACAACAGAATGGGAAAGACTAGAGATCTCTTCAAGAAAATTAGAGATACCAAGGGAATATTTCATGCAAAGATGGGCTCGATAAAGGACAGAAATGGTATGCACCTAACAGAAGTAGAAGATATTAAGAAGAGATGGCAAGAATACACAGAAGAACTGTACAAAAAAGATCTTCACGACCAAGATAATCATGATGGTGTGATCACTCACCTAGAGCCAGACATCCTGGAATGTGAAGTCAAGTGGGCCTTAGAAAGCATCACTATGAACAAAGCTAGTGGAGGTGATGGAATTCCAGTTGAGCTTTTCAAATCCTGGAAGATGATGCTGTGAAAGTGCTGCACTCAATATGCCAGCAAACTTGGAAAACTCAGCAGTGGCCACAGGACTGGAAAAGGTCAGTTTTCATTCCAATCCCAAAGAAAGGCAATGCCAAAGAATGTTCAAACTACCGCACAATTGCACTCATCTCACATGCTAATAAAGTAATGCTCAAAATTCTCCAAGCCAGGCTTCAGCAATATGTGAACCATGAACTTCCAGATGTTCATGCTGGTTTTAGAAAAGGCAGAGGAATCAGAGATCAAATTGCCAGCATCTGCTGAATCATGGAAAAAGCAAGAAAGTTCCAGAAAAACATCTATTTTTGCCTTATTGACTATGCTAAAGCTTTTGACTGTGTGGATCACAATAAACTGTGGAAACTTCTGAAAGAGATGGGATAACCAGACCACCTGACCTGCCTCTTGAGAAACCTATATGCAGGTCAGGAAGCAACAGTTAGAACTGGACATGGAACAACAGACTGGTCCCAAATAGGAAAAGGAGTACATCCAAGCAGTATATTGTCGCCATGCTTATTTAACTTATATGCAGAGTACATCATGAGAAACGCTGGACTGGAAGAAACACAAGCTGGAATCAAGATTGTCAGGAGAAATATCAATAACCAGATATGCAGATGACACCACCCTTATGGCAGAAAATGAAGAGGAACTAAAAAGCCTCTTGATAAAAGTGAAAGGGGAGAGTGAAAAGTTGGCTTAAAGCTCAACATTCAGAAAACGAAGATCATGGCATCCGGTCCCATCACTTCATGGGAAATAGATGGGGAAACAGTGGAAACAGTGTCAGACTTTTATTTTTTGGGCTCCAAAATCACTGTAGATGGTGATTGCAGCCATGAAATTAAAAGATGCTTACTCCTTGGAAGGAAAGTTATGACCGACGTAGATGGCATATTCAAAAGCAGAGACATTACTTTGCCAACAAAGGTCCGTCTAGTCAAGGCTATGGTTTTTCCAGTGGTCATGTATGGATGTGAAAGTTGGACTGTGAAGAAAGCTGAGTGCCGAAGAATTGGTGCTTTTGAACGGTGATGTTGGAGAAGACTCTTGCGAGTCCCTTGGACTGCAAGGAGGTTCAACCAGTCCATTCTAAAGAGAATCAGTCCTGGGTGTTCATTGGAAGGACTGATGCTGAAGCTGAAACTCCAGTACTTTGGCCACCTCATGCGAAGTGTTGATTCATTGGAAAAGACTCTGATGCTGGGAGTGACTGGGGGCAGGAGGAGAAGGGGACGACCGAGGATGAGATGGCTGGATGGCATCACCGACTCAATGAACGTAAGTTTGGGTGAACTCTGAGAGTTGGTGATGGACAGGGAGGCCTGGTGTGCTGCAGTTCATGGGGTCGCAGAGAGTCAGACACGACTGAGTGACTGAATTGAACTGAAGGTCTTTGGAGGGACTTCCCTGGTGGCTCAGCGGTAAAGAATCTGCCTGCCAATGTAGGAGACTGGGGTCTGAGCCCCAGGTAGGGAAGATCCCTTAGAGGAGGAAATGGCAACCCACTTTAGTATTCTTGCCTGGGAAATGTCACACCACTTAGTGACCGAGCCCGCATGAAGATCATGGAGGCTGAATGAAGCCTGTTTCCTGCAAACAAGAAATGGGGGACATAGACTTTTGTGCCCTTGGAGCCCCACATGGTTCCTGCTTGATTTCAGAGCCAGATTCTTCCTTCAGAGCCTACAGAAGGAATCATCCCTGCTGACATCCTAACTGTAGGCCAGTCAGACTGATTTTAGACTTCTTACCCCTGTTTTAAGGCCATTAAGTTTATGATCATTTGTTAAAGCAGTAAAAGGGAACAAATATACCCTTTACTCGTATAAAGATGACATGAATTATTATATATTCCTTGTTCTCAATCCATTTAAGGAGGATTGCGTGGGTCTTAATACCTTCAACATAGTTGAAGTTGTTGTCAAGCTGCAGCTATCATCAAGTCATCTGAAAAGCTTTTCTTTTTTCAATTTTTTAAGAGTTAAAAAAAACTGGCCACACCCTGCAGCACATGGAACATTAGTTTGCTCACCAGGGGTCAAACCTACACCCCTTACATTGGAAGGTGGGGTCTTAAGCACTGGACTGCCAGGGAAATTCTGTAAAAGACTTTTAAAAACAGAATCCTGGGCCCCAGTTCCGGAATTCTGATCTTGTAGATCTTGTTTGGGCCTTGAGAATTTACATTTAAAACAAGTGCCTAGGTGATTCTGATGCTGCTGATCTATAGCATGGGCTTTGAGAACCCACTGTACAGCTCTGTATCTCTTGGGTCTGAAGCACCCAATTTCTCCAGGGCTCCCCCATCCTCCTCCATTAGTTTGGCTTGATTTCTAGACCCATGTCAACCCGCTGTCTACTTGAAAGTTCTTCGGGCTCTTCTGCCTTCCCTTTGTTTTGCTAATTCTGCTTCACAGGTTCAGTTCAGTTCAATCGCTCAGCTCAGTCGTGTCCAACTCTTTACGACCCCATGGACTGCAGCACACCAGGCCTCCCGGTCCATCACCAACTCCTGGAACTTGCTCAAACTCATGTTCATCGAGTTGGTGATGCCATCCAACCATCTCATCCTCTGTCATCCCCTTCTCCTGCCTTCAGTCTTTCCCAGCATCAGGGTCTTTTCAAATGGGCCAGCTCTTCCCATCAGATGGCCAAAGTATTGGAGCTTCAGCTTCAGCATCAGTCCTTCCCATGAATATTCAGGACTGATGTCTTTTAGGATGGACTGGTTGGATCTCCTTGCAGTCCAAGGGACTCTCAAGAGTCTTCTCCAACACCACAGTTCAAAAGCATTGATTTTTCAGTCCTCAGCTTTCGTTAGAGTCCAACTCTCACATCCATACATGACCACTGGAAAAACCATAGCTTTGACTAGATGGGCCTTTGTTGGAAAAATAATGTCTCTGCTTTTTAATATGCTATCTAGATTGATCATAGCTTTCCTTCTAAGGAGCAAGCATCTTTTAATTTCATGGTTGCGGTCACCATCTGCAGTGATTTTAGAGCCCCCCAAAATAAAAGTTTGTCACTGTTTCCATTGTTTCCCCATCTGTTTGCCATGAAGTGATGGGACCAGATGCCATGATCTTCGTTTTCTGAATGCTGAGTCTTAAGCCAACTTTTTCATTCTTCTCTTTCACTTTCATCAAGAGGCTCTTCAGTTCCTCTTCACTTTCTGCCATAAGCGTGGTGTCATCTGCATATCTGTGGTTATTGATATTTGTCCCTGCAATCTTGATTCCAGCTTGTGTTGCATCCAGTCCAGCATTTCCCATGATGTACTCTGCATATAAGTTAAATAAGCAGGGTGACAGTATACAGCCTGGACGTACTCCTTTCCCAATTTGGAACCAGTCTGTTATTCCAAGTCCAGTTCTAACTGTTGCTTCTTGACCTGCATATAGATTTCTCAGGAGGCAGATCAGGTGGTCTGGTATTCTCATCTCTTTAAGAATTTTCTACAGTTTGCTGTGATCTACACAGTCAAAGGCTTTGGCACAGTCAATAAAGCAGAAGTAGATGTTTTTCTGGAAATCTCGTGCTTTTTCGATGATCCAGTGGATATTGGCAGTTTGATCTCTGGCTTCACAAGAGTTTGACCAAAAGAGCAGAGCTCCCCCTGAGGCTTGGACTTGTCTTTCCCAGGATGATTTCTGCTTGGGGGAGTGTTGATGGGGGGAGAGGGTTCAGGAGGTGTGGGCTCGACTCAGACACTAAGCCTGCAGTCCTCACCTCTCACTGCCATTGACCGACCTTCCAATCTCCTGTCATGCTCAGGGTTTCTTTAGGCTTATCTTGCGTGTGTGCTGAGTCACTCTGTCATGTCTGACTCTTTGTGACCCCATGGACTATAGCCCTCCAGGTTCCTCTGTCCATGGAATTTCCCAGGCAAGAATCCTAGAGTGGGTTGCCATGCCCTCCTCCAGGGCATCTTCCTGACCCAGTGATGGAAGCAAAGTCTCTGGCGGCTCCTGTGTTGACATGTGGATTCTTTACCACTGAGCCACCTGGGAAGCTTGCTTGCTCAGACATCCAGTCGTGTCTGACTCTTTGCAACCCCATGGACTATAGCCTGCCAGACTCTTCTGTCTATGGAATTTCCCAGGCAAGAATGTTGGAGCGGTTTCCTCTTCCAGGGGGTCTTCCCAACCCAGGGATCGAACCCGCGTCTCTTGCGTCTCCTGCATTGGCAGGTGGATTCTTTACCATTAGTGCCACCTGGGAAGCCCCACGCTTATCCTGAGTGCTGGTCATTTACCCTGTTGTCCAACAGATGACACAAGGCTGTGAATCCTCAATGAATTAATATAAAATTAAATTCTGAAAGACTTAGAAAACAGCATGATATGCACTTTTAAACAGAAAATCTGAGTTTTCATCAATCTTTTCTGTTAGTAATGACAGATTTTACTACTGTGTCAGAATATACTTTTTTTCCTGAAAATCTCCTACCTTTTTGTTTTCTTCTAATTAAAAAAATATATATTAAGCTTCCCTATAAAAACTGGAAACAGTATTGGAACACATCATAAATAATCGTTTTTAAACTGGAGACACTTGTAGGACAAAGTTTGGTGAAACCAGTTTTGTGAGGCCGGAGCATTCCTTTTGTAGGTAGCAGATAACCACTGTCTCCTTGCCCAGGCTTGCTTCCAGCTTCTGAGTGCTTTCAGTCCTTTCCCCAGAAAGCAAGTATCTGGTTTTTGCCCATAATTTTAGTAAGTTTCAGGCTATCAAAAAATAACTACAAATTCCTCAGTTGCGGTTTTCATAAAATTAGAGTTTATGTAGACTTTATTTTCCTAGAAATCTCCTGTCTGATTCTCTCCCCAGGGTCACCTGGGTACCTGAATGCATCATTTTTCTTGGGTCTTATGTCCCCTGGGTTGGAAGAGGAGTAGGGTTGTTTTTCTGAATTGATAGTGACTTTCTCTGAGGAATGAATTGCCTCATATTAAATTAGCACATTTTGGTCTATAATAACTACATACCCAAATCCTCGAGTGGCCATAGGTAAAACCCTCGGTAATGGGGTAGCAAGGCAGAGTCCACTGCTGCAATGCCCAGGTGAAGTTTAAATGTTTTCCTTGACTAGATGGAAAGAAAATCCTGGGATAATTCCCTTGGCAAGACTCAGATATAAAGAGATCACTGAAAGTAGTGCCTGGGCATTTTCCATAGCTGCACACTCATCACCACCACCACTACCACCAACACTTTCTTGTATATTCCCCACTGTTTTTAATGGATATGGTCAGAAAGGCTGATCTGGTTAGGACATTAGTAGGCATCTGACTTCTTGAGTCTCACTTCATATTTATGTGTCTTTTAGCACCATTTCCCAAAACATAATAGTTGTTTCAGAAGTGTGTTGAATGTAATGGGACGCAGTTGATGGAGAGTAAACAGTGGCTGGTTTCCAGGTTGACAGCATCGAATGGCCCATTTCTGCTTAAGGCCCAGAGGTTTGACCTCAGTGGGGGACACAGAGGTCACTCAAGCAGGCTGAGGCTCCAGCCTCGAGGGACTTGAAGGACAGGGCCTCCAGGGAGGGGCAAGGTTAGAAGGACGGGAGACACCCCAGAAGTAACTTTGGGAGACTTTGGGGCTTGTGTTCTGCAGGCAGAGGTATAATGGAGTGAAATTTCTGCTACCACTGTTTATGTGAACTCTGTAAGCCGGTGAGGCATGGGGAAATTGAAGTATTGTTATTTCATCATTACTGTTTATTGCCCTTTTGCTAAGTGCCAGGCATTTTGCATATGTCATTTCCTTTTAGAGGAGAAAGTAATGTAGCCTGGAAAAGTCGCCTGGTGAGGTGACTACACGTGAGGGACAGAGCCAGCGTGCCCAAGCTAGCCCGGATCGCAGCTCTGCCTCTTGCTCTATGACCTTGGACAGGTGAGCTGGGGGCTCTCTCTGGCTTTCATCTGCTCATGTATAAAATGGAGCTCGTGGATGTGGCGACCTCGTGGTTTCACTGGGAGGTGACGCATGTATACAAGTGCTGAAACCGGGGTCTTGCGCAGGCTAGCTCCTCTAATGATTAGTATTGTCACGTTCACCCAGCAATCCTGGGAGCCCAGTGCTGTCAGTATCTCCAACTCTAACAGGAGCTCAGTGAGGGACAGCCTAAGGCCACGTAGTTAATAAGTGACCAAACTGGCTGAACTCACACCTGACGGCAAAACCTACAAGCCTACCAAGTAGCAAACAGCCTCCATAAGCATTCTAAGAAAAATGTCAAATCATCCAGCTAAGGCAGAAACTGGTGCTCCCTTTAAATAACACTGCTGGCTCTGTGTGATATGGGAAGACAAATGGAGGCTGCACATGTCCCTGGCTCCAAGGTCAAGGAGCCATCAAGGTCATCCCTCCACCCCCACCTTCATCTCCACCTTCATCTCCACCCTCCTCCCGGGAAACTTTTCCAAGGTCTAATCTGATCGTGATTTTTCAAAGGTTATGATTAATTAATACACCACACTTGTGGTTAATGTTTGAAGCAAGTGAAAACTCTGCCTGTAATACTGTAGATCTGGATTTGATCTCTGGGTCAGGAAGATCCCCTGGAGAAGGGCATGGCAACCCACTCCAGTATTCTTGCTTGGAGAATCCCATGGACAGAGGAGCCCGGTGGGCTACAGTCCATGGGGTCGCAGAGAGTCAGACATGACTGAGCAACTAACACTCACCCCCTGAGACAGATGACTGGAAAGCAAGCAGCATATCCTGATATGAAGTGTCAGAAAGAAAGGTAGCTGGTTGCAGGGTTCAGCCAGCCCCAATAGCCAGGGAATGAGGTTTCTTTGATAGTTCTCTTTTTTTTAATCGATTTTAATTTACTTATTTAATTTAATTATTTTTAATTCTCATAGGAAGAACCCAAGCTGAAGAGCTTTGCTTAGCCACAGGCACACAGCTAAGAAATGGCCTAACCAGGATTTTAATTCTATCCTTGTGGCTTCTACACCAGGAAAATCTATACTTGGAGCAGCAAGTAGCCAACTGGGCTTGGGCCAGTTCCTGTAGGAACTGAACAGCTTACATGAACAGTCTCTTGTTTAATAGTACAACTGAAATGGGTGAATTACATAAGCTATAAAGTATGCCTAAGTTTTTTGGGGGGAAACAGTGAAGACAGTAACAGACTTTAATTTTTAGACTCCAAGATCGCTGCAGATGGTGACTGCAACCATGAAATTAAAAGCCCTTGCTCCTTGGAAGAAAAGTTATGACCAACCTAGACAGCGTATTAAAAAGCAGAGACATTACTTTGCCAACACAGGCCTGTCTAGTCAAAGCAATGGTTTTTCCAGTAGTCATGTGTGGACGTGAGAGTTTGACTATAAAGAAAGTTGAGTGCGGAAGAATGGATGCTTTTGAAGTGTGGTGTTGGAGAAGACTCTTGAGAGTCCCTTGGACTACAAGGAGATCCAACCAGTCCATCCTAAAGGAGATCAGTCCTGAATAATCATTGGAAGAACTGATGCTGAAGCTGAAACTCCAATACTTTGGCCACCTGATTTGAAGAACTGACTCATTGGAAAAGACCCTGATGCTGGGAAAGATTGAAGGCAGGAGGAGAATGGGATGACAGAGGATGAGATGGTTGGATGGCATCACCCACTCAATGGACATGAGTTTGGGTAAACTCCGGGAGCTGGTGATAGACAGGGAGGCCTGGTGTGCTGCAGTCCATGGGGTTGCAAAGAGTCAAACACGACTGAGCAACTGAACTGAACTGAAGTTATTTTTCAAAGAAAGGAGGAACAGGAGACCGGGAAAAGGAATAAAAGAAGGAAGGGATGGGGGAGGAAGGAGAAAACATGAGTAGCTGGAAAAATGTTTTCTAACTGATTCAATAACCACTGTAATCCTGTGACATGGGTTCAGTGAAAGCCAGCAGAGCTGGATGAAAACGGGAAAAGTTTGTTTCTGGGTAAATGCTTGGCCCTCATGAACGTCTTGTGACCCATCTCCCCTGCCTCCTCCCCGCACCCCCTCCCCTCCTCTGCCGCCACTTATACCCACAGCACAACCTTGTGACGACACGTGATGAGCAAATAGAAACAGTTTTTTGTGTGTATGTTTGCTTTTGGTAAAGGCATACTTGCGGCAGCCTAGAGTTCTACAGTCAGAGGACTCTGAAAGAGTGCTCTGTTAAGGGTGCCATTCACACAGTCGCTGATGCCCAGGGTTGTGTAGTTTGCTAGCATAACACAGACGCTGCTCTAGCACCTCTGGAAGGGCTAAAGAGTTAGACTGGTCCAGGGGCCTGGTCACACTCCCCTTCTCACCAGGTGTAACCCACTTCCCCTCACCCCATCAAGCTGGGGGTGCCCCTCTGGGAGGCTGTTTCCCTGCTCTCCATCCTTTGTTGTCGTCTCCCTGTATCTCAGCAAAGGGAGAGAGACGAAAGCTTGTGTGTGTGTGTGTGTCTGTGTGTGTGTGTGTGTGAGGTTCGGTGAGTTTAAGAGCAGAGTTGTTGTTGTTCTGATAGACTTTTCTTTAGAGTCGTGTTAGCTTCACAACAAAATTGAGAGGAAGGTGCAGAGAGCTCTCGTATACCTCCTGCCTCCACATATGTGTAACCTCCCCCGATATCAACATCCACCCCGCTACAGAGTGACACACTGTCCACCATCAACTGATGAACCTACACGGGTGCATCGGTCTCCCAGAGCGGGCAGTTTACTTTAGGGGTCCCTCTTGATGTTGTACACTCTAGGGGTTTGGATAAATGTAGAATGACATGTATCCCACAGAACAGTTTCACTTTCCTAAAAATCCTCTGTGCTCCACGTGTTCCTCCGACCTATTCCTACCCCCTGGCAACCACTGGTATTTGCGCTGTCTCCATAGCTTTCCCTTTGCTGGAACGTCAGAGCTGGAATCACACAGTATGACGCCTTTTCAGGCTGCCTTCTTTCACTCAGTATTACGCTTTGAAGGTGCCTCCATGTCTTCCAGGGCTTAATAGCTCATTTATTGTTTTTCTTCCCTCTGAAGAACTTCTAACATTTCTTGCAAGTAGGTATGCTGACAACAAATTCCTTCGGTTTTTGTTTGCCTGAGAAAGTCTATTTCTCCCTCGCTTTTGAGGGGTCGTTCCCCAGTGTACAGGATGCTAGCTTGCTGCAGATTTTCCCTCAACACTGTGACGATTTCAGTCTACTCACTTCTTACCTGCATGGTTTCTGAGGAGAAGTCAGATATAATTTTTAGTTTTGCTCTTTTATAAGTAAGGTGTTTTTTTTTTTTTTCCCCTGTAGCTCCATCAAGATTCTTTCTTTATCTTTTATTTTCTGTAATTTGAAAATGACTAGTCTAGGTGTGGGGACCTTGCAGGTGACACTAGTGATAAAGAACCTCCCTGCTAATGCAGGAGACATGAGACACGGGTTCAGTCCCTGGGTTAGAAAGACCCCCTGGAGGAGGGCATGGCACCCCACTCCAGTATTCTTGTCTGGAGAATCCCATGGACAGAGGAGCCTGGCAGGCTAGAGTCCTCAAGGCTCACACAGAATCCCATGCTACTGAAGTGACTTAGTACTTAAGCAGTCTAGGTGTAATGGGGGTTTTTGGCTTTTTTTTTTTCCCCCTTCTTGGTTTTCTCTGAGCTTCCTAGATCTGTAGTTTGGTGTCTGGGGAAATGCTTAGTCACTATTGCTTTAAATCTTTCTCCTGTTCCTTTCTGTCTTTCTTCCCCTTCTGGTGTTTCTATTCTGCATGACTTTGGTTGCTGTCCTGTAGTTCTTGGATATTCTGTTCTGGGTTTTTCAGTAATTGTTTTTTCTCTTTGCTTTTAAGTTTTGGCGGTTTCTTTTGAGACATCCTTACGCCTAGAGATTTTTCCTCAGTCTTAATCGGTTTTGGCTGCTGTAACAAAATAGCACAGAGTAGGTAGCTTATAAAAGGGGCTTCCAGGTGGTGTAGTGGTGAAGAATTCACGGGCCAGTGCAGGAGACTTGAGTGTGATCCCTGGGTTGAAAGATCCCCCTGGAGGAGGAACATGAATTTGTGGGGGACATGCTCAGACCACACATAGCCCATGTCTCATGGACTAATGAGCCTGTCAGAGGCATTCTTCATTTCTGTCACAGTGTTTTTGGTTTCCAGCACTTCTTTTTTTGGTTCTTTTTAGAATTTCCATCTCTTTGCTTACATTGCCCATTTGTTCTTTCATGCAGTTTACTTTATCCATTGGAGTCTTTAGCATTTTCCTCATAGCTGTTTTTGTTTGTTTTTATTTATTTTAATTGGAGGCTGATTACAATATTGTGGTTTTTGCTATACGTTGACATGAATCAGCCACAGGTGTACACGTGTTCCCCATCCCGAACCCCCCTCCCACCTCCCTCCCCATCCCATCCCTCAGGGCCATCCCATCCCTCAGGGTCATCCCAGGGCACCAGCCCTGAGACCCTGGCTCATGCATCAAACCTGGACTGGTGATCTGTTTCACACGTGGTGATATACATGTTTCAATGCTATTCTCTCAAATCATTCCACCCTCACCTTCTCCCACAGAGTCCAAAAGACTGTTCTTTATATCTGTGTCTCTTTTGCTGTCTCGCATATAGGGTCATTGTTACCATCTTTCTAAATTCCATATATATGCGTTAGTATATTGTATTGGTGTTTTTCTTTCTGACTTACTTCGCTCTGTATAATAGGCTCCAGTTTCATCCACCTCATTAGAACTGATTCAAATGCATTCTTTTTAATAGCTGAGTAATATTCCATGGGTACATGTATCAGTTTTCTTATCCATCCGTCTGCCAATGGATAGCTGTTTTAAATTCCCAGTCTGATCATTGCAACAGCCCTGCCTATTGCCTCTCTGTCTCATCCAGCTCTGTTGTTTGCTTTTTAATATACCTATAATTTTTTTTCTTATTTACAAGAAGGTTTATTTGTTTATTTTTGGCCGGGTCTTCATGGCTGCATGCAGGCTTGCTCTGGTTGAGGTTTCTCATTGACGGGGCTTCTCTTGTTGCGCAGCACAGGCTATAGACATGGGCGCTTCAGTAGCTGTGACGTGGCTCAGTTGCTGCTGCACCCAGGCTCTGGAGAGGTGGATCTTTCCTCAACCAGGGATCAAACTGGTGTCCCTGGCATCTCAAGGCAGATTCTTAACCCCTGGACCACTCGGGAAGCCCTAGTGTTTTCTTCCCCTTTGGCCATGTTGCCTGGCTTACAGGATCCTCGTTTCCCTGACCAGGGTTTGGACCTGTGCCCCTTGCATTGGAAACTCAGAGTCCTAACCACTGTACCCCCAGAGAAATCCCACTTGTCATTTTTTTTCCTGATGGCCAGAGACGGTGTTCTGGATAACTGCTCTAAACAGGCAGTTTACTCACGTGGTGGTCAGATGTGTGGAGCACGAGGAGCCTCTTGTATTGCTGTGGGTTGGCCTCTTGTTAGTGAGCCTGTGGGTGTCACATGTGCTTCTTGAGCCCACGCCCTCGGTGGGGGCCTGTCTAAGCCAAGTAGGGTGATGGCAATGGAGCTGGGAATTTCCCTTTTCCTTGTAGAAGGCTAGAGGGGTTTGGAGTTGGGGTTTTTCTCTTCCCCTGGGTCAGTTAGGCTCTGATAAACCCCAGCCTGTTAGGCCCTAGTTAGATAGTTAACTCTTGAGAACAGATCTTGTTAAGAAAAACAGAATGCTCTAGTGTGTTTCCAAATAATTCCCTCTTCTCTCCACCCATGTAAAGCATGGGGTTTTTTCCCTCCAGCATTCACTGTGAGAACCTGGTTAGAACTCCAGGTGGTAAAACTCACAACAGTGTGGGCCCCCAATGACTGGGTCCCCCCAGAGTTTTTAGCTGTGAGCGTCATCCACGCGGAGCCTCAAGCCAGCTGTTGAGCACGGCTCAGGTTCCCCTCCTACAGCACCAATTCTCCTGTCAGTTGAGATTCTCTGTATTTGCCTGTCAGTCTCTCCAGTGTGGGGGCACCTTGCTTTTCTTACGGATCTGAGAAGAGTAATCGATTTCTCAGTTATTCAATTTGTCACTTTTTGGTAGGATGGAAGAGCAACTTCCAAGCTTCTTAGATGCCAGATCGGAAACTGGCAGTCCTCAGGAGCGTACATTTTAAAGGTCGATCAGATAAAGGGCTGGGACTCTCAAAATGAGTGCACGACCTGCAGGCCAGGACACTGCAGCCCAGCATTTGCCAAACGCGTTTGACCATAAAGCCCCTTTCTTCATGTACTGTTTATCAACAAGCCCTGGAACCGGTGTTCTGAGGAACCTGCTTGGAGGAACACGGAGCGCAGATGTGGTCCTTGCTGGAGAAATAGCAAGTCGTTTCTCGAGGTTGTGGCTCAGTGCCCAGACCCCAGGGAGGCCCTCCATCGGTCATCCCATGAAACCAGGAAACACAGTCCCCTTCGCAGTGAAAGGGAGAGCAGTGTGTGTGCCCCCAGTGCCTGCTGGGCTCAAGTCCTGGCTCTGCTGAGGGGCCCTGGGCAGCCTGGCTTCTCTGTGCTTTAGTTTTCCCGTCTGTAGGATGGAAGTGACGATGATAATAGTTGGCCTATTGGGCTGCTCTGAGGCCCACGTGAATGAAAACATGCTCAAAACTTAGAAAGTGCTTGGCACCCTGTGTGTGTGCAGCTGGGTCTTTCCAAGCTCCTTCCATCAGTGTACCCTGCAGACTCTCATATTCACCTGTTTCAACCAATGGGGACACTAAATAGCCTCTTTAAAAATGTCTAGGAAACGTGGGATAAAACCCGTGCCTTGGTTTTAACTATTATGGGATACTACCTGTATGCTGGCTGTTTTTTGCGTTTTGATCTGTACAAGTAGGAAGACAGAGGAGTACCACTGTCAGCCCTCTCTTTGGTACAAGGAAGTAGTCTCCAACATTGCCAAACTTGTACCCCCTCTTTTTTTTGATATTAAAAAATGGGATGGCCCACAGCCTCTCCAGATGTAGTCAGATGTATTCATTGTGCTTTAACCATCAACTGAGACAACAGTAACAATCAAAAGCTGTTATGAATGTGAGGATGCTTTTTAAAAAATGTTTTGAATAGATAATTATATGTATATGCAGTGATTCTTCACATGAATTTACATTTTATCCCTGCTGCTGCTGGCATCAGAGGAAATAGACCAAGAAAACTTTTGAACTGGGTAAAAACACTGTTCATCTTTGTTAAAATATTAGAAAATATAGATGCAGTGAAACACACTGTAGCACCTCTTTATGTATCCCCATGGTAAATCAGAACATCTGTGTGTCTTCTCTGACCTTCTCAGTAACCCTGAGCTCCTTCCCCAGGTTCTGTAGGGTCCGCTTTCCTGTAGTCAAAGCATTATCAGTGGAGAAAAGGGTCCTTTTACTAAAGACCGTTCTGTTAGTGAGAAACGCTTATCCCTCAGTCCAGATTGTTATAAAGGAGGGATGCTCTGTCTCCTGCCAGCTCTGGATGTGTAAGGGAGCGCTTTGAATCTGTTGACCTATCCCTCATTTGGATGATGGGAATTTCTCAGGTTAAGAACAGTTTTCAGCCATGGGGCTGCACCTGAATGCAAGGGGTTTGGGGTAAATTGGCCTCAAACGTGGACCAAGAAGAGGGGTGAGAGAGGGACAGATTGGGAGCTTAGGAGTAACAGATGCACCCTATATGTATATATTGGGTGGATAAATAGCAAGGTCCATTGTGTAATAGCACAGTCAGTTCAATTCAGTTCAGTTCAGTCGCTCAGTCGTGTCCGACTCTTTGCAACCCCATGAATCCCAGCACGCCAGGCCTCCCTGTCCATCACCAACTCCCGGAGTTCACTCAGACTCATGTCCATCGAGTCCGTGATGCCATCCAGCCATCTCTTCCTCTGTTGTCTCCTTCTCCTCCTGCCCCCAATCCCTCCCAGCATCAGTCTTTTCCAATGAGTCAACTCTTCGCATGAGGTGGCCAAAGTACTGGAGCTTCAGCTTCAGCATCATTCCTTCCAAAGAAATCCCAGGGTTGATCTCCTTCAGAATGGACTCTCAAGAGTCTTCTCCAACACCACAGTGCAGGGAACTATCAATATCCTGTGAAAAATCAGAATGGAAAAGAATATGAAAAAGAATGTATATATACATGTAAAAAAGGAATAGAATCAGACTATTAAAAAAAAAAAAAAAAAACAGTGGCCTGAAACCACATTGCACATTGCTGCCTGCCTCAGGCTTCCTGGATGAAGAGGAGAAGCAGGGCTCTCGCTGGTTAACCTGGAGGTTATCCGTCTGGGACCACCGACGTTCTCCTCTTTCCTGAGGCAGCCTGAGACCCATCCTTTCCTCCCCTGCCCCTCTGGTGCTCCCCAGTCATTCAGCGACTGTGTTTGTGACTGGGCTCTTCCAGGCAGTGAGCTAAGGGTGCTCAGAGTTAGCTTTACACCCACTCTCTCCATATGCAGGGGTTTGTTCCAGATGTCAGGGGGGGCAGCCTCCAGTCTTCCCCGGAGTTGTCGGTCCTCCATTCCTACCCAGAGTGGGTCCTTGGGTCCCTGTGGTCTAACCAGGGTTAGAACCCAGGGCAGATTGGAGTCAAGATCGTCCCGCCTCAGCTCTCGGGATGCCTTGGAAGAATCATAAGAAAAGGCAGTGCAGAATCCACACCATCCCACCTTAAAGACAACTTGTAGTTTTTGCACCGACTATGCCAAGTTTCACAGGCACACGAGAGAAAAGTCAGAAGCAGCTACTCCGCTGTCTCCTGAGATAACTCAGCTGCAGGGTCCAGAGGCTTCAGCCCAGCGGGTGGGAAGGAAGACCCCAAAGGAGCAGGAAGGGCCACAAGGAATAAGACCCCAGGTGCAGCAGGTGAGGCCCCAGAGGGATCACACAGAGTTCTGCTTTCACTGGCTCTCCTTTCCCCCTTCAGCCCGCTGCCCCTCTTCAGCTCTGCACAGCTGGCCAGACAAGTCACCTGGGGACAGGAACTACAAATGGTGTGTAAATATAGACCCGTGTTTAAATATCACCTATGCTTAAAGGGACCAGGCCAGAATTCTCTTCCACGAATTAGTGAGATTAAACTCTGCCCCTTCAAATGTCCAATGTACTTAATAAGAAAAAAATTGCTATTTATGTAACAAAAAGATTTGAATTAAAATAACTCAGGAGTGCCAAGTCTTTAAAATATTTCCCAGGACCTAGGTAAAATTGTTCCAGTACAGTAAATTAGGGAGTGTGGCTTTCTCTTACAACCAAATGTCATAATGATGGCCTAGTCATACCCACTGGGGATATAAATAGTGTGACCTGGGCCACACTGATTCCCTCTGGCTGTTGTTTCTCCATCAGGACCATCTTTGGACAACCCTGAATTGGGAAGAGTGACTGTTGGGTGTCCCAGTCCAGGAGCCAGGCTGGAAGGGGCAGACTGAAGGCAGTTATTAAAGTGAGACACGTGTAGGAGATTGAATCACTTGATTTTCAAAGGAAACCAAAGTTACAGAGCCTTGGCTGTGGGATTTTTGGCTGGATACTCTTGTTTTCCTCTGCCAGCCCCTTGTGCCAACTTCTTGATGCTTTTGGGGTGATAGTTCTTTCTTTCCCTGGAAATCACTCAGAATTACTCAGCAAGGAACAGACAGAAAATAGACAATTACGTGAGAGTCTGCACACTGATTGGGGGCTGCCAAATCCCTTTTCCCTGCTTGGCAGTGGGAACCTGGTGGCAAGGCCCACCCCCCGGCTGAGAAACTGGAGACATTGAACAGCTGAAAAGAGAAACGCCCAGGAGCTGACAGCTGGGTGACCTGCATCTCACCATTGATTCACTTTCTCATTCATCCAACCATCTAACAGACACCCATCAAGTTCCTGCCACATGCACAGTCTTTAAGTGCTGTAGAAATAGCAGTGAATAAGGGACTTGCAGGTCAGCAGTAAAGACAGACAGTAAATAAAATAACCAAATTATATGACATGTTAGGTTATAAATGCTATAGAAAAAAAAAGTGGGAAAGAGCATGCCAAGTGAAATTTTAAATAGGGTGATGGGGAGGTCTTGCTGAGAAGGTGACATTTCAAAGGCTCTGTGGTGAAGCCTACCAGTTGACAAGGCCAGTTCCTGCAACAAATCTGCCAACCTGGTTTTGGCCTCATACTTAAGTGTTTGCACACAGCTCGGTCACAAATGTTCAGTGCAGAACATTGGAAGGTCTTCCAGTTTCGGCAGAAACAGAACATAGGAACTCATAGAAAATGCTGGAATTGGAAGACCACTTTTTAAAAGGCCCTAACTAGAATTGATATTCTATGTGAGAGAAAAGACTGCATCCAGAGAACAAGAATAAGAAAAACAGTTAAAAAGGAAACAGCTGAGAACAAGGAAATATTCTTGCTTTATGAAATAAGGAAAAAAATAACAGTTGGAAAAAAAGTTCAGTGAAAGTATTTTTAGAACTCTCAATATACTCAACAAGTACTGGGCATTTACAAAGCAAAAATAATTCTAGAAGGAAAAAAGGAACACTCAGGCAGTATTGAAGAGCTATTGAAAGTTAAAAACATTATCAGAAATGAAAAATTTGATAGGGAAATAAGGAGATAAAAATAAGTCCTTCAAAACAAAAAAGTAGAAAATAGGAGAGAAAATATAGCGGAAATTAGAGGACAAGTCTAGGAAAGCCAGTATCCAATTCCTAGGAGTTCCAGAAAGGACACAGAGAAAATGGAGGGAAGGAAAACATCCATAAAATAGCTCAATAATAGTTCCAAAGGCCCTTCAAACCTCTAAGTAGCCCCTAAAATGTATGAAAAGAGACCCTCGAAGACATACCACTGTGATATTTCAAAGGGAAGATTTTGCAAGTTTCCAGAATGTTAAATGGAAAAGGCAATGGCACCCCACTCCAGTACTCTTGCCTGGAAAATCCCATGGACAGAGGAGCCTGGTAGGCTGTGGTCCATGCTAAGAGTTGGACACGTCTGAGCGACTTTCCTTTCACTTTCACTTTCACGCATTGGAGAAGGAAATGGCAACCCACTCCAGTGTTCTTGCCTGGAGAATCCCAGGGACAGGGGAGCCTGGTGGGCTGCTGTCTATGGGGTCGCACAGAGTTGGACACAACTGAAGTGATTTAGCAGCAGTAGCAGCAGCAGCAGAATGTTAAACAAGGAAACCAAACAGGTTAACCACAAAGGATCAAGAATCAGGATGGCTTCAGACTTCTTAACAGCAGCACTGAAAGTAGAAGGCCATAAGCAGTGCCTTTAGACTTCCACAAGGAGACGACTTCCAACTAGAAGCTTCATCCAGGTGAACTACCAGTGAAAGTATTAGCTGCCGTTGTGTCCGACTCTTTGCAACCTCTTGGAATGTAGCCCACCAGACTCCTCCGTCCATGGGATTCTCGAGGCAAGAACACTGGAGTGAGTTGCCTTTTCCTTCTCCAGTGGATCGTCCTGATCCAGGGATTGAACCCGGGTCATACTGGAGCTTCCCTGGTGGCTCAGACGGTAAAGCATCTGCCTGCAATGTGGGAGACCTGGGTTTGATCCCTGGATCAGGAAGATTCCCCTGGAGAAGGAAATGGCAACCCACTCCAGAACTCTTGCCTGGAAAATCCCACAGACAGAGGAACCTGGTAGGCTACAGTCCATGGGGTCACAAAAGAGTTGGACACGACTGAGCAACTTCACTTTCCTTTTCTTCCTCCTACATTGTAGGCAGATTCTTTATCATCTGAGCCACCAGGGAATATCAATCAAATAAAAACACTTTCAGACAAGCAAGCTTTCAAAAAGTTCCCATCCTCTCTTTCTTAAGACCAAAGAAGGATATATGGTCCTCCAAAATGAAAAAGAGTATCGATAGCTTACGGTGAACAATGTTGGATTCATGATCTCCAAAGAAGCTTTAGCTTTGGGACCAGAAACCAGGCTTGATCACTCAAGAGGTTTTGTGTAGCCAGAGTTTTATTAAAGTGAAAAAGGGACAGAGAAAGCTTCTGACATAGACATCAGAATGGGGATGGAGAGTGCCCCCCACTGTTAGTCTTAGGGAGTTATATACTTTTTCAGTTAGTTATTACAGCAAATCAAAAGAATGTCTTAAGGTTGTAAAGGTCTTACCAGACCCACTCCCATAATATGTATTTTAAGATGACAGGATTAGTCAGAAGGTTCTCAAGAAGGAGAAACTTGTCCTTAAGCAGAATCAGTTCAGTTCAGTTCAGTCGCTCAGTCATGTCCAACTCTTTGCGACCCCATGAACTGCAGCACGCCAGCCCTCCCTGTCTATCACCAACTCCTGGAGTTCACCCAAACTCATGTCCATCAAGTCGGTGATGCATTCCAGCCATCTCATCCTCTGTTGTCCCCTTCTCCTCCTGCCCCCAATCCCTCCCAGCATCAGAGTCTTTTCCAATGAGTCAACTCTTCGCATGAGGTGGCCAAAGTATTGGAGTTTCAGCTTTAGCATCAGTCCTTACAATGAACACCGAGGGCTGATCTCCTTCAGAATGGACCGGTTGGATCTCCTTGCAGTCCAAGGGACTCTCAAGAATCTTCTCCAACACTGCAGTTCAAAAGCATCAATTCTTCGGTGCTCAGCTTTCTTCACAGTCCAACTCTCACATCCATACATGACCACTGGAAAAACCATAGCCTTGACTAGACGGACCTTTGTTGGCAAAGTAATGTCTCTGCTTTTGAATATGCCATCTAGGTTGGTCATAACTTTCCTTCCAAGGAGTAAGCTTCTTTTTATTTCATGGCTGCAATCACCATCTGCAGTGATTTTGGAGCCCCCAAAATTAAAGTCTGACACTGTTTCCACTGTTTCCCCATCTATTTCCCATGAAGTGATGGGACCAGATGCCATGATCTTCGTTTTCTGAATGTTGAGCTTTAAGCCAAACTTTTCACCCTCCTCTTTCACTTTCATCAAGAGGCTTTTTAGTTCCTCTTCACTTTCTGCCGTAAGGGTGGTGTCATCTGCATATCTGAGGTTATTGATGTTTCTCCCAGCAATGTTGATTCCAGCTTGTGCTTCTTCCAGCCCAGCATTTCTCATGATGTACTCTGCATAGAAGTTAAATAAGCAGGGTGACAATAAACAGCCTTGACGTACTCCTTTCCCGATTTGGAACCAGTCTGTTGTTCCATGTCCAGTTCTAACTGTTGCTTCCTGACCTGCATATAGGTTTCTCAAGAGACAGATTGGGTTGTCTGGTACTCCCATCTCTTTCAGAATTTTCCACATTTTATTGTGATCCACACAGTCAAAGGCTTTGGCATAGTCAATAAAGCAGAAATAGATGTTTTTCTGGAACTCTCTTGCTTTTTCAACGATCCAGCAGATGTTGGCAATTTGATGTCTGGTTCCTCTGCCTTTTCTAAAACCAGCTTGAACATCAGGAAGTTCACGGTTCACGTATTGCTGAAGCCTGGCTTGGAGAATTTGATCTTCATGACCAAGATAATCACGATGGTGTGATCACTCACCTAGAGCCAGACATCCTGGAATGTGAAGTCAAGTGGGCCTTAAAGCATCACGATGAACAAAGCTAGTGGAGGCGATGGAATTCCAGTTGAGCTGTTTCAAATCCTGGAAGGTGATGCTGTGAAAGCGCTGCACTCAATATGCCAGCAAATTTGGAAAACTCAGCAGTGGCCACAGGACTGGAAAAGGTCAGTTTTCATTCCAATCCCAAAGAAAGGCAATGCCAAAGAATGCTCAAACTACCCCACAATTGCACTCAAGCAGAATACATTGTTGTCGTGTAATCATTGATACAGAGTTTAAGAGAAAACATATCCTTGAACAAGCTGAGTTGTTTTGTTGTGCAGTCATCACCTCTGGGCTTAAAGATAAAAGGTTGTCCTTTCCTCCTGCTGAGAATTCCAGACCCCTATCTCCTTCTCGAGAGCCCCAGACCCCTTTCTCCTCCTTGGGGACCCCGGACGTATCAAACTACCTAGGAATTGTCTCTTTCACTATGAAAAATAGAAAGGTACAATTCAGTAATTTCCCTTCATATTCATTCTCCCCTTTAATTTTTTTTAGCACTTATTTATTCAGAACAACTTTTTTTATTGAAGTTTAGTTGATTTACAGCATGGTGTTGGTACAGCAAAGTGATTCATTTATATACATACATATGAGTATTCTTTTTCAGGTTCTTTTCTGTTCTAGGTTATTGTAAGATATTGCATACAGTTTCTTCTGCTATACAGTGGTTCCTTGTTGTTTATGTATTTTATGCATAGTAGAGTGTATCTGTTCATCTTAAACTCCTAACTTTGTTGGGGTGTAGGCCTCCCTGAGTTTTAGCTGGGCAAGGGGCTTCCCAGCAGGGACACCATTGCCTTGTGTCACCCACAGCTAAGTGGGGCCGGAGACTAAGTTGTGGGTAATGGGATGTGAGGAAAGTGCTGTGTGCATCCCAGGTTGATCCTGACTTCACAGGGCAAGGCCACCCGCCTGCCTCTGAACTGTTAGGAGAGAAGATAAGCTTCTGTCGGAATGTGATATTTTGTTACAGCAGTTTAGCTGTGACAGATATCTGTGGGGTGCAGGAAACGGGAGATTCAGCTCTGGGTGGAGAGCAGTAGAATCCCAGGATGACAGTGAAGGGAGATCCCAGGAGGAGAGCGATGTTCGGACTTGGATGGCAACCAGTCCGGACTGGAGCACCGAAAGTCCCCGTATTGAGAGCTTCTGCTGTTGTCTTTTTTTTTTTTTTTAACTTGAGGACAGAGTGCTTAAATGAGCCTGAGTACATGCTTATCTGAAATTTGTCTTGTGCTGACATTTCTGTTCTCCAGGCCACATCCTTGGCTGGTGGAGGGGGTGTGGGCTTGCCGCACACACGTGGACGTGGTGTGCTTGGGCCTGTTCCTGAAAGCTGGAGGTGGGCCGTGGATGCAGGAGATGCAGAACCGCCATTTCCATGACAGATTCTGGGGGATGCCCAGTACCTGTACATAATCCCTGACCATGGGGTGCCTGGGGTTTCCAAGGACTCATTTGGGACCACCCCTCTGGCAAGCTCCCAGGAAACAGAAGCCAGTCTATGACTCAGAGCCTCTGTTCAGCTTATCTTCTCCTGGGGCCCTTCATCTGATATCCCTTTCCTTACCCAGCTAGGTTGGTGTTTGTTAACTGCTTTCAACACTTAAATGTGTTGCTGAGGGATATCCTGCAGAGTACAACCATAACACATCGGAATTGCTCTCAGAGAAGCAGCAGTGAGCAGTAACTTGAAGTGAGATCTTAGTTCCCTGCCCAGGAATTGAACCTAGGTAACCTAGATGACCTCACCTGCCTCTTGAGAAACCTGTATGCAGGTCAGGAAGCAACAGTTAGAACTGGACATGGAACAACAGACTGGTTCCAAATCGGGAAAGGAGTACGTCAAGGCTGTTTATTGTCACCCTGCTTATTTAACTTCTATGCAGAGTACATCATGAGAAATGCTGGGCTGGAAGAAGCACAAGCTGGAATCAACATTGCTGGGAGAAACATCAATAACCTCAGATATGCAGATGACACCACCCTTACGGCAGAAAGTGAAGAGGAACTAAAAAGCCTCTTGATAAAAGTGAAAGAGGAGGGTGAAAAGTTTGGCTTAAAGCTCAACATTCAGAAAACGAAGATCATGGCATCTGGTCCCATCACTTCATGGGAATAGATGGGGAAACAGTGGAAACAGTGTCAGACTTTAATTTTGGGGGCTCCAAAATCACTGCAGATGGTGATTGCAGCCATGAAATTAAAAGACACTTACTCCTTGGAAGGAAAGTTATGACCAACCTAGATGGCATATTCAAAAGCAGAGACAATACTTTGCCAACAAAGGTCCGTCTAGTCAAGGCTATGGTTTTTCCAGTGGTCATGTATGGATGTGAGAGTTGGACTGTGAAGAAAGCTGAGCACTGAAGAATCGACGCTGTTGAACTGTGATGTTGGAGAAGATTCTTGAGAGTCCCTTGGACAGCAAGGAGATCCAATCACTCCATTCTAAAGGAAATCAGCTGTTGAACTGTGATGCTGGAGAAGACTCTTGAGAGCAAGGAGATCCAACCAGTCCATTCTGAAGGAGATCAACCCTGGGATTTCTTTGGAAGGAATGATGCTAAAGCTGAAACTCCAGTACTTTGGCCACCTCATGCGAAGAGTTGACTCATTGGAAAAGACTCTGATGCTGGGAGGGATTGGGGGCAGGAGGAGAAGGGGACGACCGAGGATGAGATGGCTGGATGGCATCACGGACTCGATGGACGTGAGTCTGAGTGAACTCGGGAGATGGTGATGAACAGGGAGGCCTGGCGTGCTGCAATTAATGGGGTCTCAAAGAGTCGGAAACGAGTGAGCAACTGAACTGAACTGAAAGATCCTTTCTATGCATGGGCATTGTCTCTCTTGCCCCAAGGATGGGAAAAATATGACCTCTTGATCTTTTACTCAGAGTTTAGCCCCTCTCTGTTCCTGCCATCACTGTTACCTTTAAGCGTCCTCAGGAGCCAAAGCTTGGCTATTTACCCTGTTTCTGTTGTTATTTCTATCTCAAAGTACAAACAGGAAGCTGGGTGTAAATATCTAACCTGGAGCCCACCTGTCTCCTGTCTCAAGAGATGCAGATTGGAGGCTAGTTTTGTGTCCAGCCTGAAGCCCATCTTTTTCTCACCCCCTAGAAGTGTCAGCAGGAGGCCAGTTGTAAATGCCTAGTCTGGGGCCCATCTGTCTCCTGCTTAGAATGACTATAACAAAAATGAAACTAGAGGGGACTTCCCGGATGGTTCAGCAGTTGCCTTGCAATGCAGGAGACACGTGTTCGATCCCTGGTCGGGGAACTAAGAGGCCACATGCCACGGAGCTACTGAGATGGAGAGCCACAACCAGAGACTCCTAGTTGTGGATAAAGAAGATAAACCAGGAAGAAGATGCCTCGTGCCACAACTAAGACCCAGGGCAGCCAAATAAGTTTAAAAAAAGAACTAGAGATCATTTCAGTGAAGGGAGGAAGGGGCTACTTTGGGAAGGGGCATATGGGTCTTGTAAGGTAATTTATCAGTACCTTGGAAGCACGCTGTGATATAGATGCTCTGTTTCTTAACTTAGGAGGCAGACACATGGGTGTTCCTTTAAATAGTGCTTCCCAGGTGGTGCAGTGGTAAAGAATCTGCCTGCCAGTGCAGAAGACACAGGAGATTTGAGTTTGATGCCTGGCTCGGGAAGACCCCCTTGAGGAGGAAATGGCAACCCACTCCAGTATTCTTGCCTGGAAAATCCCATGGACAGAGGAGCCTGGTGGGTGACAGTATGTGGGGTCACAAAGAGTCAGATATGACTGTGTGCACACACACATACATTGTATATATTCTTATCTAATACATTTTATGATATTTCTAAATAGCTTAAATACCGATGAAAATGAAAAATGTGTGTGCAGGACTGGGATTTGGGAGGGGTGGTGTAGTGTCTTAGTGTTGTTTGACATTTTAAACCACATACGTGTATAGCTTTGATAAAATAGACCCTCTTGTTTATGTGGAGGCTCTTGCCTTTGAGTATTTCTGAATCTGGCCAGAGACCAATAGAGATGATTACAATGTATCCTGATGAGAGTTGCAACATGTGCAGGGCCCTTTACCATTGCAGAAGAGGGAGCAGTATTTTTCCTCAAGAGGCAGTGAGGTGAGAGGGTAGGTCTAGAGGGGAGAGCCTGTAAATCGAGCCTTGAAGGCAGGGTTTGAAAGACAAAGGAGAAGGAAGCGTATCTCGGGAGGGACATGATGAGCAGGCGTACAGAGATGGGAAAGGAAGCGCAGGCAAGTGGTCAGGACATGACTGGGGACTAAGTTTGCACACTGCTCTTTGCACACTGCACAGCCTCAGGGGGTGTGTTCACAGTGTGGTGTGTGACCTGCAGGTCATCCACAGCCATCTGGTTGAAGGGAGGAAGGTTAGAGTCCCTAAGGGAAGGGAGAGGAAGCCCAGGGTGCGAGAGTATTAGGAGAGAAATGGGAAAATGGAATGTGGTATGAAAAAGACTATTGTTGAATCCTAAACATTATTCAATAGGCTCGTGAAAACATATGCAAATTATGAAATTTACAAAATCACACCAATAGTCTATACTCGGTGAAAGACAATAGCATGTGCCTTTATTTATAATGGCAGGGGGGACGGATGTGGGGGAAAAAACACCTGAAATTGGTTTATTTTGCATTGATGACACTCCTTAAAGTCTTGAGAATGAAGAATTGGGCAAAAATCAGTGTGATTCATGGGTACTTCTTTAATAGAGAAGAAATTAACCATTCATACTTGCGTCTACAGAAAGAAATTAACTTACTCTTGCAATTCTAGACTCCTTCACAATAAGGAATTCTTAAGTTCTCATAGAGGGAGGGGAGAAGAGGGGAGAGAGAAAATCATCTAGAACAGTGTTTCCCAAATTTGGCTGTTTTCACAGACATATTTTTGGGGGGAGGGGGATACAGGTTTTCTACATAACATTTAAATTTTTATGTTTTCCTTCTGTGTGTCATCTAAACAATATATGCTTGTCCAGGATTCCCTGGACACCATCTGACCTAAGAGCATTGCCGTATGATCACCGCACCTACAGTTAGACCTCTGATCCCTGTAGCACCAAGTGAAGACCAACTGTGCTTAACTTTTCACGTGGTTTCTCTCGGATTGAGAGACAGAACAGACAGAACCGTTGAACATTTCCTGTGAGATCTGTGAGTTGTCAGGGTTCAGGGCAGTGGTTCACAGCAGTGACTCTCAAAGCAGAAAGGGGTAAGGTGGGGTAGGGTGGAGATGGTGGCCTGGGAAGACACCTTCTGAAAAAGCACATTCAAAATGCCTGTTGATTTCATAATGCAAATTCTAGGAAGTTAAACTCAACAAAATAATTTTCGGGCAGTAGCAGAAAACCAACTCTAGCTTCGGCCTTGGGGGCCTGAGATACACTTGGTTGAGAAACACAGGTGTTGGAGGTAGAGGCAACCCAGCTCGAGGAGACCCTTGTTAAGAACATGCACCAAAGAGAAGGACCATCTTTTGGGTCAGTGAGTGAATCCTAAGCATATCTTGTCATGGTCCCTTGGAACCCAAAGGGCCAATCCACAAGAAACCCAAGACATCCATCAGACCTGTTGTTTTGGGCAAGTTGGTCCATTTTTAATACTGAGTCAAAAGAAGCTGTTGACTTCCCTTCCCCTTTTATTGAGGTTAACATATTTCAGAATTTTCAGTAAACAGTTGCTGTAACTGGGTACAGTCACCCCAGGTCCCTCCTCCAGGAACTGCTGTCATCATCTGCAATGCCATCCTGTCCCCAAGGGGGATATCAGCCTGGGTCTGCTTTGCTAGGGGAAAAAAAAAAAGAGTCGGAACTTCTTAGAGCAGTTCCCATCATTTCTCTTTCGTTATCAGAACACTGACTCTTGCCATTTAAACACAATCGGTTACAGATGGTCTTGAAATGCAAGTCGCCAGTGGAATACTAAGAGCATAATATGCTGAAGGACAATGCAGCTAAAGAGATCTGGCGAGTATGGGGGACTCTAACACACACCCCAACCTAGAGGTCACTGGGGGGATGGTATTTCCCACTTTCCCTGGAAAGGCACAAGTTTTCTTTCATTCTTAATCTAAGCCTGAATTGTTAAAAAAAAAAAAAAAAATGTATCGAATAGGAAACATTTGGCACCACATGGGGTGAGGCCAGAAAGCTAACCCAGACAGACACGGTCTGTTTACTTGCTGGGATAAAGTTGTAGAACTGTAATTCAAGATTTGTAAAACTGTTTGCTTTGAAAGGGATCGGCTGTGCTTTTCAGGCCTTGTGTTTTCACTCCTGTGGCTTTTCTGAGTAATCCCTGCAAACTCTGTGTACTCATTGCTCAGGAGTTAATTATTAATTAGTGGGCAATAAATACCCTTCAAAGAACATTTTAATTTGAACACCCTACATTTCTCCTTTGGCTTAAAATAAAAAGTCTTTCCACGGATGAGTCAGTGGAATTGGCCTGGTTCGAAGCCGTCTTGCTCCAACAAGAGCTGCAGGGAGGGGAACCCATCAGATCCCAAAGGGATCTTGATTCCTTTCTGAAGGATCTGTCACCCTGTGGTTTTCCATTCAGTCAAAGATCTCCTTCAGGTTACAACTTTAGGAAACTTTGGCTTGTCATATGGGAAGCCAATTGAATTGAGTTGGCTTCACAGGGTGAACACAGGTACAGCAAAAATTACCTTGGTTTCACGTTGCATTTAGGAGATTTCAGGCTGCTTCCCATGGCCTGTGAGCTCTAGCCACTGCCCACATTTGCTGCTATTAATAACTTCCCTTCTCACTGCCCTTCACGCAGTCTGCTCTTGCTTGCTTTTGGTTCCTTGAATACTCCATACTCGGTCCCCTCAGGACCTTCCTACCTACTTTCTATTCCTTCTGCCTGAAAAGCTCTTCTGCTTCATCATTATATGGTTGTCTCCTTGTCAATCAGGTCTGGGCTTAGTCAGCCCCTCTGAAAAAGGCCTTTCCTCACCACATTAGCTCAGTTTGCTCCCTACCCCTCTGCCATGTTCTATCAGATTATTCACTTGTTTCTGGCATTATTCAACTTGTGTTTGATCAGTCTCTCTCTCTAGAATATAAGTTCCATATTATCCTTTTGTTCATCTCTATATTTCCAATGTCTCGTACAGTGTCTGGCCCATGCTACTGCTGCTGCTAAGTCGCTTCAGTCATGTCCGACTCTGTGTGACCCCATAAACGGCAGCCCACCAGGCTCCCCCATCCCTGGGATTCTCCAGGCAAGAACACTGGAGTGGGTTGCCATTTCCTTCTCCAATGCATGAAAGTGAAAAGTGAAAGTGAAGTCACTCAGTCGTGTCCGACTCTTAGCGACCCCATGGACTGCAGCCTACCAGGCTCCTCAGTCCATGGGATTTACCAGGCAAGAGTACTGGAGTGGGGTGCCATTGCCTTCTCCAGTCTGGCCCATAGTAAGTGCTAAATAAGTATTTGTTAAATAAAAGTTGAGGGAAAAGCTTTCCTCCCACTGATGCACTTTGTAAAACGGAAACTCATACATGACATCGCAGTTCCCCAAATCACCCTTTGCCTATCTTGGGTGCCTTGCTCGATTGTAATAAAACACAACAGTAGAGTGCCACCGTCTGTCAGTGTTCCTGGCCCAGAGTCCCACCTGTCACTCACCTGTAATTATTGCAGAGCTCCAATTTGCTTTAGCCGTGTCAACAGTTCCCCTCTCTCATGCATATTTACCAGATCAGTGCATCCACCTATGCACTCTTGACCAATGAAGACCCGAGGTACCTAAGGAAGCAAACAAGCCAGGACATTTAGGGAACTTCATTAGGCTAGACGCTTTTATCGTTCTCTAAATATTCCACACGGTCTGAAGCTTTTCAAATCACTTTACAACGTCCTCATGTATACTCTTTCAAGTCAGAACTTTGTGAGAAGCATAATTCACTCAAGAATGCTTTTAAACCAAGATGCTTTTCACATGGAATGTTCCGTGTGTGTGAGATTGTCTAACTTGTCAAAATGATTTAAAAAATTCACTCTGCAGGAACACCTTTCCAGGAATGGGTTTTGGTTGGCTGCAGCCAGACCACCCTGATTGAATTCTGGTTTCTCTGCAGCTGGGACCACACGTGAGCCCTTAAACTGAACCATGGCAACCAGGAAGGAGTTTTTTTTTTAAGTGCAGCTGGACAAGTATTTCCATCAGTTCTGTCCCTGATTTTAGACTCAGTTTATGAGAGTCGTCTCTCTCTCTCTCGTGAGCCCTGCCCTCAGCTAGGGAAGAGATGATGATGTCAGAATCACCTTCTTTGAAATGCCTGGCCCATCATAGGATGAAGTGCCACAGCTCTGGGAGCAAAGACATGCATCTGCTTTGGTTTCGCAGCTGGCATGGGTGGGTCTTCCAGGGCCCGTCAGACTGACACAGTCAGCTCTTTCCACTGAGCACATTCATCTCGAGTCAAATTCAGGCTCCCTCCCTGCTGCTAGGTAAGGTGCATTCCAGGATTCCAGGGGGCTCTTGGAGGAGAAAGTCCTTTCACTGTGGCTCAGACAAGTTCCAGGCCAAGGGTGTTGCAGAAAGGCTGACTGGCAGTGAAGAAGCAAGCCCAGCACAGGCTTCCCGAGGGGTCAGGAACTACCGGTCCTCTCCCAGAACACTAGGGATATAATAGAAGGGGCAGAAGTTAAGACTATTTTCAGAGCTTTTGCTTTTCCTCTGAAGGCACACTTACTCAGATGCATGTCTTTATTGAGGTATAGTTGACGTCCAGTATAAGTTTCAGGTGTACAATATGGTGATTCACAATTTTTATAGATTATATTCCACTTATTATAAAATATTGGTTATACTCTCTATATGGTAGAATGTTGGGCTTCCCTTGTAGCTCAGTCGGTAAAGAATCTGCCTACAGTGCAGGAGACCCGGGTTCAATCCCTGGGTTGGGAAGATCCCCTGGAGAAGGAAATGGCAACCCACTCCAGTATCCTTGCCTGGAAAATCTCATGGACAGAGGAACCTGGTGGATTGCAGTCCATGGGGTCGCAAAGAGTCGGGCACTGCTGAGCGACTAACACACACACAGCTTACTTTTACATAATAGATTTGACCTCTTAACCTCCTACCCATGCATTGCCTCTCCTCACTAGTAACCACTAGTTTGTTCTCTGTAAGTTTCTTTCTTGTTATATTCACTAGTTTGTGGTGGTTTTATTAGATTCCACATATAAGTGATATCATGCAGTCCTGTCTTTCTGACTTGTTTCACTCATCAGAATGCCCTCTGAGTCCATCCACACTGTTGCAAAGGGCAGACTTTCATTCTTTGTCAGGACTGAGTAGTATCCCACTGCATATACACACACCATTTCTTCTTTACCATTCATCTGTTCATGGACACACTCAGGTGACTTCCGCATCTTGGAAACTAAATAATGCTGCTATGAACATTGGGGTGCAGGTTCAGATGATTTTTTTTTTTTTTTTTTTGAGGAAGAGAGTTGAGAAAAAGGGCTGAAGTATTTCAGATAAGTCCTACCATATTTCTATTAAGACGGGTATCTGGGTGGAAGTAGGCTTTACAAATTAAGGCCCCCAGTTGAAAGAATCCTGCACTACATTGCCTTGGCTGCATCCTGTGTCCCGAGTGGGAGGAGCACACAGGATGGTGTTCCAGTGAGGAAGCCTGGCAGTGCCCTCTTCAGCCACACATGGGGCCACCCGCCCCGCACGCCTGTGTGGGAGCTTTGCACATGGAAGTGACATCAAGGCCGCTTTTCTTTTTTAAATCTTAACCAGCTGAAAGAACTTGCAGAAAGCTGAACTCAGAAAACTAAAGTTTCCCCCCTGGATCCTGGCCATTGTTTTAGAGAAAATAAAGCACCTCTCAGATTGTTGGGGGCCATTTGGCTTCTGTCCCCCCAGGAACAGCTGGCTGTGGTCAGTTGCAATGGTAAAGAATCCTAATGGAATTCAAATAATTATAACACAGTGCTCCTTCTGTGGAAAGCATTGCCTAAAGGAGTAAAACTCATCTGAGCTTCAAATAAAGAAGCTTTCATTCTTTTAGTTTTTTTAAATTTTTTCTTTCTGATGTGAACCATCTTTAAAGTCTTTTTTGGATTTGTTATAACATCGCTTCTGTCTTATGTTTTGATTTTTTGGACAGGAGGCATGTGGGATCTTAGGTCCCCCACCAGGCATCAAACCCACACCCCCTGCATTGAAAGGAAAAGTCCCAACCATTGGACTGCCAGGGAAGCCCCATGGAAGGATGTGTTCATTCTTGAACTTGGGTTACTTTCTAAAAGAACTGAGTGATTGTCAACTCCTCCTGTTGCTTGCCGCATCCAGACCAGGGGGTCTGGATTACGTTAGTTGGAGAGAAGCCCCTGAGAAGGAAGGCATCCTCCCCTTAGACAGCAGTTCTCAGACCTGAACCACACATCAGAACTGTGGTGCGCTTGTTAAAACATAGATTTCTTACTCCTCCCCACCCCACATTTATGATACAGGAGATCTGGGCAGGGGCTCAAGAATGTGCCTTCTGACAAGTTCCCAGGTGACTCTCAAGGAGCATATTTGCAAACCACAGGTTGGTGCTGAGGGCAGTTCCTTCCTCCCGGGGTAACTGAGGATTTGGAAACCCATAGCTCTATGGCAGCCCCCAGCCCCCAGCCCCCAGCCCCGGAAAGGCAGGCCCTGAAACACAATCAGATCAGATCATCTGGGCTGTCCCCAGGGCAGAATTCTGTGCATGCCCTCTGGCACACAAGCTGCTTGTGAGAGCTGAGAGCTGGAAGGCCCCATTGCCCTAATACCCCCTCCTCTGGGCTAGGGAACAGTGAAGACCACAGGAAAGCCCATCAAAGGTCCAGCAAAGGTCCGTCTAGTCAAGGCTATGGTTTTTCCAGTGGTCATGTATGGATATGAGAGTTGGACTGTGAAGAAAGCCGAGCACCGAAGAATTGGTGCTTTTGAAGTGTGGTGTTGGAGAAGACTCTTGAGAGTCCCTTGAATTGCAAGGAGATCCAACAGTCCATCCTAAAGGAAATCAGTCCTGAATATTCATTGGAAGGACTGATGTGGAAGCTGAAACTCCAATACTTTGGCCACCTGATGCGAAGAACTGATTCATGTGAAAAGACCCTGATGCTGGGAAAGATTGAAGGCAGGAGAAGGGGACGACAGAGGATGGGATGGTTGTATGGCATCACCGACTCAATGGACATGAGTTTGGGTAAACTCCGGGAGTTGGTGATGGACAGAGAGGCCTGGCGTGCTGCAGTTCATAGGGTCACAAAGAGTCCGACACAACAGAGTGACTGAACTGAACTGAAAGCCCTTCAGTTATCAGCTCCCTCAGAGGAAGCTGAACTTGCAGGCCCCACCAGATGGTGTGGGAAGCTGTGGTGGCCCAACAGGAAGCTGCTGATGCAGCCTAGAAGGAAGAGAAGGCTCGTGCTCTGTGCCTCCCCTCCCGGCCCACCCCCCTCTTCGGAGGAACTTGAGTCTGTTACATTAAAGAAGTAGGACACTGCCACCAGAAAGCCAGCTTGGGAGTTCTGTGGCCTTCCTTCTCCAGCTTTCTCTAGCCCCAGCCTCAGCTGGGGTGGCCTCTTCTGTTCTCTATACTAAGTCGCTTCAGTCGTTTCCGACTCTGTGCGACCCCGTGGACTGCAGCCCGCCAGGCTCCTCTGTCCATGGGATTCTCCAGGCAAGAGTACTGGAGTGGGTTGCCACTGCCTTCTCTGGGGCTTGAACCTGCATCTCTTATGTCTCCTGCACTGGCAGGCGCGTTCTTGACCAGCAGTGCCACCTGTGTTGCTGAGGCTGCTCCTCAGCTGATTGCCAGCCCTCTGCAGCACCTCCTTGGCTGCTCCCTGGTACGGTTCCTTTCTCACCAGAACTGGTGCCATAACCTCCAAAGGTCCCCAGCTTAGGTCCTCATCCTGGCCTTCCTGCAGCCTCTGTCCCCACAGCCACTGGAGTGACCCTTTCAAAATCAAGCGGCATCTCATCTCCCGTCACATGCCCGGTCCGTGTGCCGTGTGATGGCATGAAGGGCCCTGCCTACCTATTCTTCATGATCTCAGACCACACCCGCTCCTAACTCACAGTGCTCCACCCACACAGGCCTTCTCGCCAGGCAGGCTTCTACCCCAGGACCTTAGCACTTGCTGTTCCCACTGTCTGGAATGTCCTACGCCTACACTTCTGCATGCCTTGCTCCCTCGGTCCCTTTAGAGATCTGCAAAACCAGTGAGACCCTGCTGGCTCCATTTAAAAGTGTGCCTTGCTGCCTACTGCTTGCCTCCCTTTCCTACCTGGCTTCTCCATACCACACATCACTTACCACCTTCCAACACACTACTTTATTTATGGCATTTACTAGAATGTAAGTTCCACAAAGGCAGGAATTTTTGTTTGCTCTGTTCATGGCAGTATTTCCAGTGTTTAGAAAAGTGCCTAGTACAGCAGGTGCTTAAAAATATTTGTTCTTTCAGCAAAATTATCCTTCAAAAGCAAAGGAGGAAAAGATGTCTGCACAAAAGCAAAAATGAAGCAAATTTGTTGCCCAAAGTTCTGCCTTGTGAGGAATGTTCAAAGGCATCCTTCAGAGAGGAGGAGAATGACAGGTCAGGAAACTTGGATTCACATAAAGAAAGAACGTTCGGGAAGAATAAGTGAAAGCACTGATCTAGGGGCTGTGGCTATAGCAAAACCAAAACCAGTGTCTCCAGTTTGGTGGCCTGATTGAAGTCCTATGTTTCTGCAATCAATCAGGTCCCACTGGGCTGCTGCTGTTCGCACAGCACCACAGGCATAGCAAGATAGTGATAGCTCTCAAGGTTTCTGGTCTCTCTGAACAGAAAACCTTCAGCGCTAGGGAGGATTAAGTTATATATCCTGAAAGGATTTGTTCTCCCTTTGGAGGAATGCATTCAGGACTCAAGAACCTGTGAAAAGTATCTTGAAAAATTCAAAACCAAACTTTGAAAGATCACTAGAAGAAAGTGTTAGCTGTACAGTGAATTGGGGTGGGAGTAGGGGGAGTTGTTGAATGGTTGTGTGAAGAGGTTTGTTTTTCCTGCTAGAGGATAGCTGCTGCTGGTTGAAAGACATGGCTCCCAAACCTTGTTGCAAATTGGAATTATTTTTTTGGTTTTTTGATGGGAGATACATTCTATTTTGACTTTCACATTTTTTGAGGTGTAACTGACAAACCTGTGTGTGTTTAAGGTGTACAATGTCAGGATTTGATATACAGATACACTGTGAAATGATTACTGCAGTCAAGTTAATTTACATATCCATGACCTCCCAGCTACTATTTCCTTGTGTGTGTGGTAAGAACACTTAAGATGTATCATAGTAAATTGCAAGCCTACATTCCACCCCCAGCACTTCCTCCTCTTACAGCTCCGTGTTTGTATTCATGTCCTGCTAAGTAACTTCAGTCGTGTCCGACTCTGTGCGACCCCATAGATGGCAGCCCACCAGGCTCCCCCATCCCTGGGGTTCTCCAGGCAAAAACACTGGAGTGGGTTGCCATTTCCTTCTCCAATGCATGAAAGTGAAAAGTGAAAGTGGAGTTGCTCAGTCGTGTCTGACTCTTTGCGACCACATGGACTGCAGCCTACCAGGCTTCTCCATCCATGGGATTTTCCAGGCAAGAGTACTGGAGTGGGGTGCCATTGCCTTCTCCGCTTCATGTCCTAGGGATCTTTAAAACTACTGATGCCTGTCTGCCCCCTCTCCTGTGGGATTTAATTGGCATGGGGTCTGACTGGGGCATAGGGAGGTTTTTTTTAAGTTCCCCAGGTGATTCTGGCTTCCCTGTAGCACACGCAGTTGGTGAAGAATCAGCCTGCAATGCAGGAGGCCTGGGTTTGATTCCTGAGTTGGGAAGATCCCCTGGAGAATCCCATGGACAGAGGTCCTGGCAGGCTACAGTCATAGAGGACTGACCCATAAGGGTCAGACACGACTTACAGACTAAACCACCCCCACAGGTGATTCTAATGTACAACACCACCTGTAAACCGCCCTCCCCGAGGGACCCCTCACATCAGGGGCCACAGCTGTACCCACACTGCCCTTTGGTGCTTAGGACCCAAGCAGCCTGAATAGCTGGTGGTCCAGCCAAGCAACAAGAGACCCTCTCGTCATTGTGTTCTCTACTCCAGGACCTTCCTAAGACCAAGGGTCCTCGGCTCCCAGTGGGAGTCCCTGGAAGCAGTAGAGTTTGGCCTCCCTCTGCACCAGAATGCTGACTTCTGATTGGAGCAGTGGGCTTCCTCTTGAGAACCAAGGAGAAAACACCATCAAATCCAAACTAAACCTCAACTAGGACATGTGCCTCTGCAAACACTGTATCCTAGAACGTGTGTCCTGAAAGGGAGCTGGCGGGACATGACTCGGCACCACGCTCCGACCCCCGCACCTGCGAACCTGAAGCCCTGGGCGCTAAGGAAGAGGAAGTCCTTTCACACAGAGGAGAGAGGGTGTCAGGGGCCCCCGCTGTCTACTCAAAGCAAAAAGGATCATAGAGGTCTCCTCCGGCCTGGTGTTGCAGCCAAGGGGTACCCTGAGGGTCACAGGTGGGGTGACTTGCCAGGATCACACAGCAAGCCACTGTGAGACCCGGCCAGAACTCTGGCCTCTGACGTCCCTAACTCGACAGGCCTGGAACTATCCCCTCATTTAGGTCAAGGAGCCACAACGAGTCATTAGGTTGTTTTGTTTTGTTTTTTTTTCCCAGTGGGAGGAATGAGATAAGATACGGAAGAAGGAGAAAATTTAAGGTTAAAGAGAGCCCAGAGGAAAAGACTGAAGGAGAGCAAATGCCACTGGGCCCTGTGAACCCGGAGGAAAGAGCGCTCTGGGTTTTTGCTCAACAGCAGACACAGAGGGCTCACCCATGGCCCCTCCACCCCTCCTTCCACCGCCCAGCCCTGCAAGCTCAGGCTGTCAGTGCTGAAAACAAAGACTGCAGAGCGCTCCTCGGCGGCGGCGATTCCGGGACACAGCTGCCCGCCGGCCCGCCCGCCTTGACGCCCAGCACGGGTCGGCTGCGCACCCCCGTCCCGTGGGCCGAGGTCCGCTGCCTATTCAAGGAAGCAGCTCTTGTCTCGGGCGCCCTCCCCCGCACCCTCTCAGAGCGACGAAGCCCTAGCGGTGTCCCCGAGGAAGGCACGGGCCACCCGTCACAGACAAAGGCATCCGGGAGCCTTCCCCCCTCCTCCCCCCGCCCCCCCCAGCCTTTGAGCAGGAGACCCCAGGCTCACCGTTCTGGCTCCGGTGAGCTGCTCCAAGTAATCTTGAATCTCACTGGTGTTACTGGAGGCTGTAATATCGACAAATTCCAAAAGCCCTTGTTTGAAGGGCAGTTGGCTGAGAAGCTCCTGAGTCTTTCTGCAGTAGGGGCAGGTGGGCTTGATGAACACGACCACCTTCCCAGGCTGGATCTTGCTGTTGACGAACGCTTGAGCCATGCCGCCTCCCTCCGGGGGGTACACCTCCACTGTAGGTAGAGCTTTGGAGTAAAAGCCGCGGCTGACCGACCAGCTGGCTCTCATTTAAAGGAACCTCCCTGGAGGAGGAGTTTGCCCCCGCGGCGTGCTCGATTTTTAAAGGGCCAGCCCTGAAAGTCATTTCAGTTTGGAGCGATGCACCGGCTAGAGCTTTGGAGCATGAACAGCTGCCTCCCGGGGTGTCATTGTCCCCAGCCCTTTCAGGGGTGCCCTCTCTGGAGAAGAAAGCAGAGTCAGCTCGCTCTCTGGAGAAGCTTGAAGGGTGCAGACCAGCTCCAGGGAGGGAGCCTGAGCAGGCAGGCACCTCTTAGAGTCAGTTCTTATTGCCCCTCAGGGCTTCCCTCGTGGCTCAGCCAGTAAAGCATCTCCCGCAATGCGGGAGACCTGGGTTCGATCCCTGGAGAAGGGAAAGGCTACCCACTCTAGTATTCTGGCCTGGAGAATTCCATGGACTGTATACTCCATGGGGGTCACAAAGAGTCGGACAGGACTGAGCCACTTTCACTTCACTTATTGTCTCTCAGAGACATGGTTTCTAAAAACACACAGAATCATTCAAGAAGCAGAATGCACTGAAATCTATTTAGAAGTGAAATTCAGATTGTGACTTTAAGTCTCATCTTGCCTGCCCTGTTTGTTGTCACTGTTTAATGGAATTGCTCCACCACCTTCAAACATCTGGAGATTGCACAGAGGAATCTGGCCCTGCAGCCTCTCCCTGAAAAGTCAGGTCACCTTCATCAGAGGCAGCAGCTGGGGCTGAGGTGTGGTTGTCCTTTGGAGGGGACAGAAGCTGGCTCCCAGCTGGCTCACGCCTTCCAGATACCCGCTCTTCATCCATAAGCTTTTGAGTTTGTGACCCTCGAACAGCAGTTTAGCATGGAGGCAAATTCTAGCACAAACCCTAATTTCAAACTGCAGATCCAGTGAGGGTCTTTTTCTCTGTTTGCTCTCTTTATTGTCACTGTTTGTGAGTCTGTGTGGTGTTCAGTTCAGTCACTCAGTTGTGTCCGACTCTTTGCGACCCCATAGACTGCAGCACGCCAGGCCTCCCTGTCCATCACCAACTCCTGGAGTTTACTCAAACTCATGTCCATTGAGTCGGCGATGCCATCCAGCCATCTCATCCTCTGCCCCTTCTCCTCCTGCCTTCAATCTTTCCCAGCATGAGGGTCTTTTCAAATGGGTTAGCTCTTCCATCAAGTGGCCAAAGTATTGGAGTTTCAGCTTCAATATCAGTCCTTCCAATGAATATTCAGGACCAATTTCCTTCAGGATGGACTGGTTGGATCTCCTTGCAGTCCAAGGGACTCTCAAGAGTCTTCTCCAACACCACAGTTCAAAAGCATCAATTCTTCGGCACTCAGCTTTCTTCACAGTCCAACTCTCACATCCATACGTGACCACTGGAAAAACCATAGCTTTGACTAGACAGACCTTTGTTGGCAAAGTAATGTCTCTGCTTTTCAATGTGCTATCTAGGTTGGTCATAACTTTCCTTCCAAGGAGCAAGCGTCTTTTAATTTCATGGCTGTAGTCACCACCATCTGCAGTGATTTTGGAGCCCCCCAAAATAAAGTCTCTCACTGTTTCCATTGTTTCCCCATCCATTTGTCATGAAGTGATGGGACCGGATGCCAGCTGTTGTCACTGTTTAGGAGTCTGAGTGGTGTAATAGCTTGCCCTGCACCCGGTGTCCCCTCAGGCCCACTCTCCTCTCGGTGTCTGGGGTCACCTCTCCGTGTTCTGCTGGCTCCTTCTCCTCAGCCTGCGACTCGGGGCAAGGCGCTCCCTTGCTTCCAACTCCCACCTTCCGTCCCCTTAAACCTTCCTGCCCTCTTCCCTACTTGCTGTTGTTTGCCGTCTGGACTTCAGCCAAGTCCCAGCTTCTCCTCTCCCTGATATGCAGTCTGACCTCCTTATCAGCCGTTCTGCTGAAACGCCTTTGGCCAACCTTGATTATGACTGCCACGTTGATAAATCACCTTGTGGCCAGGTGTCCTGCCTGGGACCATCCCAGAAGCGTGGGTGTGGAGGGTTTTGGTAAACTGGTGGAGTGAAGCTCCTAAAGGATCTGTTGTGTAGGGTCCCTGGGGGGACTTGGTCCCTGGAGCAGAGACCAGGGTGCAGGGTAGTTGATGGGGGGGGGGGGGGGCTCTGTTGTCTGCCCTAAAGCTCAGGCCCAGGACAGATGGCCAGAGGACACAGCTCAGGAAGGCCTTTTCATGAGACGTGGAACACAAACAGATGGCAAAGAAGGGGCTTCTCCACTCTGCAGACAGTGCTGTGGCTTCACCTCAGGGAGGAACTCAGAGCGTAGGCTCCTCTATTGCCTTGGCATCATGAAAGTCTGGAGCTCTGGCACTTCAGGAGATGGAGCCCATGGGTCCTGGGAACAGTTCAGGACAGGCAGCCACCACGGGAGCTGCCATCCTCAAGTGCCGTGGACATCAAGATGGGGTGTGTGTGGAAGAGACACAAGAACTCTTGGTGGGCTTGTGCTCGACACAGCTAGGCACTCCCAGAAACGCTGAGAAGCACGGACTTTTTTCAAGGGAGTGGAGATGCTGCTCTGCACATAGCTGGCAGTGAGCTAGTGACATATGTGAAATAGGAAATATGAGCTGCTACTATTAATGTGATCTCATTTGTACCTTAGACTGACGAGGGTGGGGACAGTTTGGCCCACAAATGAGTGTTTCTCAGGCTCTTTTGCTTACTTGCCACTTTGCAGGATTTGACTCTGTGGATCACTCTGTGTCACGCCTCTCCCCCTCCCCCACCAGCTCCCTTCTTCCTAATATCATATGCAACTTATCTCTTTTTTCTCCCCGTATCCCTGGGTATTCTGGGTCAGCTTCTGCCTCAGGAATTTCGCCTAATGTGTGGTCTGTCCCGGGGCTTGCGCTTCTTTTCACTCGTGCACACCCTCTGTGGAAGATTTCATCTGCATGCACGGCTCCAGCTGTCACCTTTTTGTTGATGAGTTCCAGGTTTAATTTTCTCGTTGAGAACACTTTCCTGAGTCTCAGGAATGGATCGTTCATTGCCTACCGAGAAGACCCACCTGGGGTTCCTCAGCATCTCAGACTCAGTGGGAGCAAAATGGAAGCCACCCTTCCCTCTTCCAAATACGTGCCCTTCCTCCCGGGCTCTGTCATCTACCTGCAGGGCAGACCCATGGGAAGCATCTTGACTGCGGCTTCCTCCCCGCCCTCTGCTTTTTATTTATGCAGAGTCACCAAACTCTAACAGCTAAGCTGAATCTGAGCCATTGCCACGCTTCCACTGCTCACACTGTCTTTGCTTTGAACCCGCTCCTCTCTTGGTCCAGAGTGGCTCTGACCTGTCTTTCTTTCTGTGCAGCTGACTTATCTGGTCCAGCACTATCCAGATCATGTGTAGAGTCCTCTGCGAAGACCCCTGAACACAGCTCTTTACCCCACTGGGTTGAGTGTCCCTCAGCTGAGTTCACACAACATGCCATACCCTGACTCATCCCATTCCATTGTTCATTTTTTTACTCCTTTTCTGTCATCTACCGTGAGCTTCCTGTGAGCAGGGAAAGGGCTTTCATCCCCATGTTACCAGAGCCCAGACGCACGCTGGTCCTTATCCACCCACCAGTGCACCCACCCCTTTGCTGCTGTTTAGTCCCTCAGTCGTGTCTGACTCTGCGACCCCATGGATGCAGCATGCCAGGCCTCCCTGTCCATCACCAACTCCTGGAGTTTACCCAAACTCATGTCCATTGAGTTGGTGATGCCATCTAACCATCTCAACCTCTGTCGTCCCCTTCTCCTCCTGCCTTCAATCTTTCCCAGCATCAGGGTCTCTTCCAAGGAATCAGCTCTTCGCATCAGGTGTCCAAAGTACTGGAGCTTCAGCTTCAGCATCAGTCCTTCCAATGGACATTCAGAACTGATTTCCTTTAGGATGGACTGGTTGGATCTCCTTGCAGTCCAAGGGACTCCCAAGAGTCTTCTCCAACACCACAGCTCAAAAGCATCAATTCTTCAGTGCTCAGGCGTCTTTATGGTTCCACTCTCACATCCATACATGACTACTGGAAAAGCCATAACTTTAACTGTCCTGATTTTTGTCAACAAAATGATGTCTCCACTTTTCAGTATGCTATCGAGGTTTGTCATAGCTTTGCTTCCAAGGAGCAAGCATGTTTTTATTTCATGGCTGTCTTCAGTGATTTTGGAGCCTAGGGAAATAAAATCTGTCACTGTTTCCCTTGTTTCCTCATCTATTTGCCATGAAATGATGGAACTGGATGCCGTGATCTTAGTTTTTTGAATGTTGAGTTTTAAACCAGCTTTTTCACTCTCCTGCAAACATTTATTAATCAGCTACTCTGGGCCAGACACAAAGATCCCATGCAGCCCCAGCCCTTAGGACTTTTTAGCCTTGTGGTGGAGGGAAGGGCTGGGGGATACAGACATAGCAAGTAAACCCAGTGTTGAGAGTATTCTACATGGTATAATAGAAGTCTGTATGGGCATTAGGGTAACCAAAAGAGAGTGGTTATTCTTGCCTGGAGGGTGCTTAGGGAAAGGTTGACAAAAATGAGCTAGGCTAAATCTTGAGAGAGATGCTTTCGAGTCTTCAGGATAGGGGAGTGCACTTCAGGCAGAGGCAACACACAAAGGGCTCTTGCTGTTGAGTGTAGTCACGTGTGGATGGAGCATGAGGAGTTTGAGGTGGGGAGTAGGGAGAGAGACAGCTGGTGAGCGTGCGGATCATGGGTGTCTTTTACCAAGCTGAAGAGTAAGGACTTTACATAAAGGAATGAGGAGCCTAACAGGAGTATTTCAAGCACAAGTAGATTTGCAGTTCAGTGTTCAATGAGATCAGCACATCGTGACATCTCTCTCGTAACACACTGAGTGGCAAAACACAGTTTGACCACAGAAGGAGTGGTGGGGCTGCTTTAAAGCAGACAAACCTTTAGAATCCTTCAAGGCTCACCCTGGGACCAGCCCTGGCTTCCACAAGGCTTGCAGTTTGCAGAGGGGCAGCTCAGAAGGTGATGAGCCGCCAGGGTTCTGAGCTGCTGTCAAGACTTCCTAGACTGATCGCAGCTGCACTTGGCCCTATCTGTCTGTATGCAGCTCTAAGTGTTCGGCTGAATGAGCCACATTGCCAGCAGCTCTTTCCAACCTCAGATGCATGAAGATCCTGGTTGGTGGCTGTGCCTGTTTTCAGAGTCTGATCTTGTCTGATGCTCTTTCACTCTCTGGATCTCTCTAGATCTGACCACAGAGGATCAGTGTGACTCTCATTGTAGACTCTTACTCCCATTTGACCACAGAGGATTCTGGCTGACTCTAACCATGGTCCTTTTCATACTGTTCGTGGGGTTCTCAAGGCAAGAATACGAAAGTGGTTGGCCATTCCTTTCTCCAGTGGACCGTGTTTTGTCAGAACTCTCCACCATGACCCGTCCGTCTTGGATGGCCCTGCATGGCATGGCTCGTAGTTTCATTGAGTTAGACAAGGCTGTAGCCCATGTGGGCTTCCCCGGTGGCTCAGAGGTTAAAGTGTCTGCCTGCAGTGTGGGAGACCCGGGTTCGATCCCTGGGTCGGGAACATCCCCTGGAGAAGAAAATGGCAACCCACTCCAGTATTCTTGCCTGGAGAATCCCGTGGATGGAGGAGCTTGGTGGGCTACAGTTCACGGGGTTGCAGAGTCAGACATGTGGTCTATTTGATTAGTTTTCTGTGATTGTGGTTTTCAGTCTGTCTGCCCTCTGATGGAGAAGGATAAGAGGCTTATGGAAGCTTCCTGATGGGAGAGACTGACTGAGGAGGAAACTAGGTCTTGTTCTGATGGGTGGGGCCATGTTCAGTAAATCTTTAATCCAATTTTCTGTTGATGGGCGAGACTGTGTTCCCTCCCTGTTTTTTGACCTGAGGCCAAACTATGGTGGAGGTAAGGAAGATAATGGTGACCTCCTTCAAAAGGTCCCGTGCAGTTGCTGCTACACTCACTGCCCCTGACCCTGCAGCAGGCCACAGTGGAAACGCCAATACTTTGGAGCTGAAAATCCAACACTTTGGCCACCTGATGAGAAGAATTGACTCCTTGGAAAAGACCCTAATGCTGAGAAAGATTGAAGGCTGGAGGAGAAGGGGACGACAGAGGATGAGATGGTTGGATAAGTATCACCAACTCGATGGACATGAGTTTGAGTAAACTCCGGGAGTTGGTGATGGGCAGAGAGGCCTGGCGTGCTGTGGTCCACGGGGTCACAAAGAGTCAGACCCGGCTGAGCGACTGAACTGAACTGTGGTCCCTCACCTTCCACCTCTAGGGGGCGCTGCTTGGTACTGAACTCAAACAGCAGTTCCCATTAACTATAGGCCTACTGTGCACTAGGCTCAGTGCTAGAAGCTTTACATACATTACTTCTCAACCTCACAGCGACTTTGAAAGGTAGATACTTGGAACCCCAAACCGACTAGAGTAATAGGGACAGGGTCTCTGACTTGGAGGACTTGAAGTTCAGCCATGGTCAGGAGTAGTGGCTGCTCTCTCCAACAGGCTCCACCACACACTTGAAAAGTCTCTCCGAAAAGTTGCCACCTTTTCTGAGATCCAGACTCAGTTTGGTATAATAGCACATCACCCACTAATACTGGTGCCCTCAGGGTCCCTAGTCCCTCTGAATTTTCTTGCTGTCATTTGTCAAGACTGTATCTTTCCACTTTTCCAGATGTTTCACCATAGGCAGTTCTTACTTTTTCTATTGGATTCATGGGAGGGCTTTTTCTCCTCTCCTTAAGCAGATCACATCAGGCAAATCTAACTGAGCTATTTATTAGATATCTCTTTATCAGGGGCAGCAGGAAGGAAGTGGCATGTTTCTCTCTCATCCCAGCTCCTGGTGCTAAGGCCGCATATCTCACAGGGCGTCTGACCTGTCTCCTGAGGGATGGGTGTGCTGGGGGAAAGATGGAGGGTTAAGGACTCCCCTTGTGTTGTGAAACCAAGGGAACCCCTTGGATTCCCTCTAAGGGGTTCCAGGATACTTGGAGAGAAAGCACATAGATTTAGACTTCAGAGCATCATATAAACAAGTAGAACATAATACCCTAGTTTTTTTACAGCCCCAGCCTCTAATTAGGTTTAGCTGTTTGGATGTTTTAGGTGCAAAGTAAGGAAATACCCAGTTTAAACTGGTTTTCTTCTCTCTTTTTTCAAAATATTTCTTTATTTATTGCCGGGTCTTTGTTACGGCTCGCGGGATCATCAGTCTTAGTTGCGGCGTGTGGAATCCTTAGCTGTGGCACATGAACTCTTAGTTGCTTCCTGTGGGATCTAGTTTCCTGACCAGGGATCGAACCTGGGCCCCCTGCATTGGGAGCACAGAGTCTTTGCCACTGGACCACCAGGGAAGTCCCTGAACTGGTTTTCATTAGAGGGCTTTGGTTTTCTTGGCTATCAGTTAGTTGGAGGTAGGAAGCTGGCTCAGAGGCTCAGGGGTGCAGGGCCCTGGGCGGGTGTTTCTGAGATTCTCCTGGTCCTCCCCTCATGACTGCAGCCTGGCTGTAGCTGGTGCAAGCATCCGTCCTCATGTAACTGTGATCAAAGGTAGGAGGAAGAGGGTGGCCCAGGCAGGGGTGGGCCAGGCGGGGGTGACACGGGCAGGGCATGCCCCCTCCACCCGCCCCAGCCCCCAGCACCCTTCCCTCTGTCTGCAGTGCTGGCGGTGGTTCACTGCCCACCCCAGGTCAGCGGCTCTCTTCCCTAAGTGCGCCGATGTGTGCTTGACACCTGGGCTCTCTGGGCTGGCACGAGGAGACAGCACACCTGGTGGACCATCGCTCCGCCTTTCTCTGTCCCGTGTGGCACTCTGGCTTTGTTGTCTTCCACTCCCTTTCACCGTCAAGAGCACGGCTCCTCTTTTCACTGTGCCTCCTTTCCAAGGTAGCTACACCAGAGGCGAAGGGATTTTCTGGACTGATCCATCACTCCTGTATGGGATGCCTTTGGCTGTAAGGAACAGACACCCCAACTCAGACTGGCTTAAATAATAATTTAAAAGAAGTCAGACTTCCTTGGTGGTCCAGTGGTTAAGAGTATGCCTGCCAATGCAGGGGACACAGGTTCGGTTCCTGGTCTGGGAAGATTTCCACGTGCCACGGAGCAACTAAGCCTGTGCGCCACAACTGCTGAAGCTGGCACCCCCTAAAGCCTGTGTGCCACAGCAAGAGAAGCCACTGCAATGAGAAGCCTGTGCGTCGCAACTAGAGAGTGGCTTGTGGCAACTAGAAAAAGTCTGTGCACAATAGTAAGATGCCCCCCAAAATTAATTAATTTAAAAAATTAAAATAATAATATTCAAAAAAACAAAAGTCTGCAAGTAGCACAGCTTTGGAGCTGGCACGGTTGAGTGGCTTTGGCTCCGTTCACCTGCCCTTGTCCACGTGATGGCTTCACCCTCAGCCTGGCAGTGGAGTTCCTCATCTCTGTGAACAAGTGTCCAGAGGAAGTGAGAAAATTTCTCATGTCTGAAGTTTTCCTACACCTCACTGGGTGTTGGTCCAGATTGCCCCCCCAGGCTCATTCTTGACCCATGGATAGACAAAAGGAATGGAATGATCTCTGTGCCTCTCCAAAGACATCCATCTTGAAGACTCAGGCCCTTACTTGGAGTGGAGATGGTTTAGCCTCTCCTGAGGGAAGGGGCTGTGTTGGGGAGGACTGGACTCCTGGGCAAATCTTGGAGGAGGAAGGAGAGCATGCGTGTCAGGGAGGCAACCACAGCATTCACCACCAGCTCCCAGGACAAACCTCTTGGGAGCAGAGAGCCGCCAACAGGGACTTCATCTTGTTTCTGCAAATGAAGCTGAAAAGCCTGAAATAAAGGATGCAGCTTCTACTATTGAATAGATGGTTTTAACCACGTCTTTCCAGTAGTCATGTATGGATGTGAGAGTTGGACTATAAAGAAAGCTGAGCACCGAAGAACTGATGCTTTTGAATTGTGGTGTTGGAGAAGACTCTTGAGAGTCCCTTGGACTGCAAGGAGATCCAACCAGTCCATCCTAAAGGAGATCAATCCCAAGTGTTCATTGGAAGGACTGATGCTGAAGCTGAAACTCCAGTACTTTGGCCACCTGATGTGAAGAGCTGACTCATTCGGAAAGACCCTGATGTTGGGAAAGATTGAAGGCAGAAGGAGAAGGGGACGATAGAGGATGAGATGGCTGGATGGCATCACCAACTCAATGGACATGGGTTTGGGTGAACTCCGGGAGTTGGTGATGAACAGGGAGGCCTGGTGTGCTGCGGTTCATGGGGTCGCAAAGAGTTGGACACGACTGAGCGACTGAACTGAACTGAACCACTTCTTTGATAGATGCCTTCTGAGCCTAAATGTTCTCAATAGTTTCAGATCTGCTGTTTCCTCCCTTCTGAAGGCAGATTGTCAGGATGATATTTATCTGATAAATATCCCCTCTAGATGTACTACTTGCAGGTAGGAAAGCAGCCCCAGGCAGGTTTGGAGGCCATCCAAGGCTCTCCAGCTGGAAAGGAAGAGGCTTGGGAGTCAAGCCCACGTGTGTCTGAGTCCAAAACAGATGCTCTGTGCTCCACCCAGCAAAGCCCACGGTCTTAGAGGGAGGCCAGCGACGGTCTGGAGGGCGCCTCAGAGGCACCTCCCCAAGCCCTGTCGTGTGCTGGCATCCCCACCAGGGCATTTCTCTGCTGTATTTTTGCAGCCTGCCCTTGAGCCCCTCCACGGAACAGGCAGGCATTGGAGTCAACGAAAGGAGTTCCCAGTATCTCCCTTGGAGGGTGGAACCTCTCCTGCCAGTGAGTGCCCACCTCCACCCCAGACACAACTTTCAAGTAAGACAGAACATTTTATAGATTATAGAGACAGGACAAGGAGGAAAACGGCATGTGTGTTTGAAGACATCGTGGGAGAGACAGTCACAGCCTTGCTGGTGAAAGAGAAAATAGTGGTTCCAAGTGGGAGTGAAGATAAAATCACAATGCCGGGCTTTTCTGAAAGCACACCTGAGCACATTCTGTTCTCACATGGGACTTAGTGATGTGTCTCCCTGCTAATGGCTTTATCCGAGCGCCAACTCCCTCCTTGAAGCTCAGCTTGACTCTATGAAGCTGATAAAAGCCTAGAAAGCTTAACTGAACTCACTTTAGAACGCAGATTTGACTTTCATTCCTGTTATCATCTAAGTTCTAGTCTAACTTTTATCTGGATACCTTTTTTTGTTGACACATATCCACTCCTGTGAATGGTCTACAAGCTGGTTGTTTTTCTTGCTAATTCCCCTGATGTCAGTACAAAAGAAAGCATTGGTGAGTGCTCAACTTGAATATCCATCCAGAGGCACTAATTTAATAATAATATATGGCAATATGATGGAAGACTTAGGAAATTTTTTTTTTTTTTTTAAAAAAGAGGCAGACCCGTGTGAACTGGTATGGGACAGTCTCTTGTTAAGATGCAGCAAGATGACTGCAGTTTGCTACCTTTTATCTAAAAAAAAAACAACTTTGTTTTTGCACTGGAATCAGGAGGTCAGAGCTGGGGGTGAAGAAGGGCAAATACTGCACTTTCTGTAGAAAACTGTTAACAGCTGGCAAGCTTGCCTTTTCAGGGCTTGCCGAACAATGATGAAACTGACCCTGTGATCATCAGCCCGCTGTCCCCACCACCTTTCCCCACCCTGGTTGGCCCAGAAAAGCATATTGGTATTTTTCCTTTTCTCCCCCAAGCAAAATGAGAAGGGCTCCAAGAGAAACATTCTGAAAGATTGGCATGCCCCTGCAAAAGGGAGATGGGTAGCTCACTTGCCAGCTGGACAGGCACTCAGATTGTCAGCACCTGGGTCTGCCCTGTGCTACTACCCAGGAAGGTGAAGAGCCTCGGGAGAGATGGGAGATGTGTGAGTTTCCCATGGGACCAATGTGCATTAGGGAAGGTGACAGTGTTGATCTGGTCATAGTAGCGGCAGGAGCCTGAGGACATTGGTAGAAGTCAGCCTGCAGCTGGCTCTGCCTCACTGGGGAGACTGTGTTTCTGTTCTTCAGAAACCCTCTCTGAAGAACTTACCTGGGTGCCCCAAGTGAAAGTGAAGTCGCTCACTTGTGTCTGACTCTTTGCAACTCCATGTCAGGCTTCTCTGTCCATGGAATCTCCCAGGCCAGAATACTGGAGTGGGTTGCCATTTCCTTCTCCAGGGGATCTTCCCCACCCAGGGATCAAACCCAGGTCTCCTGCATTGCAGGCAGATGCTTTACCCTCTGAGCCACCAGGGAAGGCCTGGGAGCCAGCCACTCAGGGGGCATGGCTGAGTGCCAGTGTTGGCCAGGATGCTGCGACCATTCACAGGGAGAGGACCACAATGTAAGCAGCTAAGAGACATTTGCCTTTCTTCCCTGTTGCCCCTCTCAGTCCTCAGCCTTGAAAAAGGAGGGGGAGAGAGATATCATTGAGCTGATCATGTGCCCGTTCCAAGGGGTGGAGCGAAGGAGCAGATATGGAGGTCACTTCCAGCCAGCAGTGGAGGTGGGCTTGGAGCTGATATGAGATTGGAATTTTAAACTAGAGTAACTAAAGGTGAACAGAAGGCTATGGGGTCTGTTCATCTTCTGCCCACCCTGTAGAGAAGGGAGATTAGATAGAGTACAGCAATAAGTCAGCAATAAGTGAAAAATAAAACACTCCAGGTTAGCTTTCTGCAGCATCGTATATTTAAATATATATAGACTGTCTCTCAGTCATGTCCAACTCTTTGTGACCACATGGACTGTGGCCCACCAGGCTCCTCCGTTCATGGGGATTTTCCAGGCCAGAATACTGGAGTGGGTTGCCACTTCCTCCTCCAGACTATCTCTGGGCTTCTCAGCACGATAGTAAAGAATCAGACTGCTAATGCAGCAGATGCAGGAGATGTGGGTTTGATCCCTGGGACAGGATGATCCCCTAGAGAAAGAAACGGCAGCCCACTCCAGTATTCTCACCTGGAGAATCCCATGGACAGAGGAACCTGGTGGGCTAACACTCTACGGGGTCACAAAGAGTCAGACACAACTGAGCGTGTCCCCACAGAGTGTCTCTAGAGGGACACACAAGAAATGGTGAGCAGAGACTGACATCGGGGGCAAGTGGACAGAAAAGTTGGCCTGTTTCGCCTCTTTAAGGGATCAGGTCCACACTGAGGTGCAAAAGCCAGATTCCTTTCTGCCCCGGCAGGGACAGGGTGCAGGGCTGGTGGGGGCTACTCTGCACCTAGCTTGTTCCTGAGAAGCAGAAGAGGTGAGTTTGAGCCTGCATGCTCACACACAAGCCATGTGCTGGAAGCCGGGGACAGAGAGTGTCTGCAGGGCACAAGCCCTCCATCTGCGCGTCCTGCACCTGGAGGAGTCTCTCACCCACACCCTGGATCATGAGGACATTCAAGAAGGCTTGGAACCTGACCTCGGTCTTCTCCTTAAATGGATCTCCTGCAAATGCTTGTCCAGAAAACCTCACGACGTGCAAGGATGAGTCATCGAAAAGGAGCCATCACGAGATCTGTGTACAGATGATGCAAGAAGAAAAGTCTGGAAGCAGGAAGAGAAGAAATGTCCACAGAACATTACAAAGAGTACATATGAGGATTTCCCTTGTGGTATTGTTGGTAAAAATGACAACTACTACCCTAAATCCTGGGGACAACCTGAACACTCATGAGTGGTTTTTTAGTTGCTAAGTCATCTCTGACTCTTTGCAACCCCATGGACTGTATGTAGCCAAGCTCCTCTGCCCATGGGATTCTCTAGGCAAGAATACTGGAGTGGGTTGCATTTCCTTCTCTAGGGGATCTTCCCAACCCAGGGATCGAATCTGCGTCTACTGCATTGCAGGTGGATTCTTTACTACTGAGCCACCGGAAGACCCTGAAAATGACCCAGACACTCATAAATAAGGAAGTAATTACACAAATCATGATAATCTATATAACTGACTTGAAAGCCTTAAAAATAGCAAGTTATATATGTATTCCTAAAAAAAGATCTTTAAGATATATAATTTTAAGTGATTTAAATAGGCAATATGAGGACATATGGCAAAATTCTAATAATACAGAATGGTGTTAGTATACAATAAAAGGAAAGTGGCTTCTTCACCCTGTAAGTCCCAGCTGCTAAGATCCTCTTACCAAGAACACAGCCACTGTTCCCAGAAACTTGTACCTGGATATGTTGATGAACTTTTTCAAAAACTAAGGTCAGAACAGCATGTGATTCTATTTGCATAAAATTTTAAAGTATATATATATGCGTATGTATGTATATAAAACATATCATATATGTAATGCATAATATGTATCTGTATACATACACACTGGAGAAGGAAATGGCAACCCTCCAGTATGCTCGCCTGGAGAATCCCATGGACAGAGGAGCCTGGTGGGCTATAGTCCACGGGGTCACAAAGAGTCAGACACGACGAAGTGACTAACACACACACACACATACATACGCACAATACAGTATAAAAGCAATGTGTATTTTTTTTTTTTGAAAAGCAGCTCAGGACCCTATTATTCACTCGATCAATGAATTTCTACAGTCATCTTTAGGGACATGACCAGCAGTCAGATGAGGGTAGGGTAACTTGGTCAAGTTGGTAGTATTTTACTTTGAAAATGTTTTCAATTATAAGACACATTCTGCCTGTAAGAGTTTCAAACAATATAAAATTATCTGAAGTCACAGTGATCACTCTTCAGGTGGGTGGCCGTTTGAGGATGCTGGCCAAGAACCGGCAAGGACTGGCGGCACTCAAGGCCCCGGGCGGAAGTGTGCCGTGGTAAAGCTGCGGGAGAGGGTGTCTAAGCTGGCCCGGCGACACGGGCCTCCTGGAGTGCAGTTCCGTCTCATGCTGCAGGGGGCTGACCTCTATGAACAGGCTAGAGTGGGGATGATGGACATGACTTCGGACTTAGGACCTCCAGGGCACTGCGGTTCTGCCTTGCTCTCTCCTGGATCTGACGCTGTGCCTACAGCCACGCTGTGAGTCCCCCTCAGGCCGTTCCACGTACAAGTCGGGAGTGGGGGGCGGGGGGGGGGCGGGCACAGACCTGGTGGTCCAGTCCGCAGCCGTGGAGTGAGCGGTCTGGGGGGCGCGTCTGGCAGCCATGCTTCAGAGAGCTGCAGATTCAGCCAGCACCTCGAGTGCAGCCTCGTGAAGGCCCGGGCAGCCAACTGTCCGTGGACTCCACACCCTCACACGCTGCGTGGGAATGATAAATGTCTGTGGTCACAGACAGATACATCTGGGGGCAATTTGCTGTGCTGCGATCTCCTTTGCCCCCGTTCCCGCCCCCACCCCGTGGTGCTATGCTGTACTAAGTCACCTCAGTCGTGTCCGACTCTTTGTGACCCCATGGACTGCACCCTGCCAGGCTCCTCTGTCCGTGGAATTCTCCAGGCGAGCATACTGGAGTGGGTTGCCATTTCCTTCTCCAGCTTATGAAACCAAAGTTTTGCACCCTTTCTACAGCTCTCAAAGGCATCAGTTTCAGCAGCATGCTTGAATGTCACTCAAACTTCCATGGTGTTATCCGAAACCATGAGCCACTTACTCTGCCTTCCAAGGTTGTCAGGAGCGAGTCTCCTTTGCATGAAAATAAAGATGTAGGGTATGCGCTTGTGCTCTATGTGTGTGTTTATATATTTGCATATGAATGAGATGGACCTTTATATCCCAACGTGAGCGATTTCCCAATGAAAAACACTTATTTTAAAAGTTACAAAATAATACCTAAACCTTAATATCTGAATCTAAATCCACGTGTGCATGGATCCACATACTGTTTGTGGTGTAACTGTCCAGAAAGAAGGCTGGAAAGCCGTACAGGAAGCTGTGGGTGGTGTGGCCTCTGAGTGGGAGAGTTGGGGGAACCGTGTTGGTTTTCAGCTTTGCTCTGTAGACTTCTGTATTGTTGGAAACTGGTACCGTAAGGATGCATTCGAGTAAGAAGGAAAAAAAAAAGAGGGACTTCCCTGGTGGCCCAGGGCTAAGACTCCATGCTCCCAATGCAGGGGGCCTGGCTGTGTTCCATTCCTGGTCAGGGAACTAAATCCCATATGCCACAACTAAGAGACCTGGCATGACCAAATAAATATGTTTTTTAAAAAAGACCAAAAATGATAACGATGTGTTCAACTCTTGATGCTCTGCTGGGAAATGAGAGAATCAGAGGGTGGTGACCCAGACATGAAATGACATATCCCAGTGACTAAGCAGAGCTTCACTGGGACCTGCCCGACAGAGGGACATGAGACAGAGGGAACAGAGCTTAGCGGGCCCAGGCCCCTCACTTCTGCAGGTTTGGGGGCCACCAGAGAGCTGAGAGCAGACTGAGCTTGAAAGTTCATCTCAAAATGTCATGACCTGTCAGTAGCTCCAGGGCGGCGGCAAGGGGCCTTTTAAAGGTCGCTGGGGAGTAATTTCTCGACACTTCTCAGAAGATGCAATTATAGGGCTTCCCCTTTGGCTTCCGAGTTACTAAAACACAGAAGTGTCTGTGGAGAAGACGGACCGTCCCCCTGTGACTGGCCATGTCTGGGTGCTCCGGCCGGAGGTGGCCCCGTGACTCTGGGACATGGGCCAGACAGGGACACACGTAGGGACATGCGGTCTCCTTATGATGGAAACAGCGGGTGATCAGAAACCGCAGGGATCTTCTGAGAACGAAGCTGTCACCCCAAAGGAAGGCACATGGGAATCTCAGCTCAGAGACCCAGCCTTCGAGGTCCTCCTTTTGCTCATGGGGAGCATGGTAACGGGGTTCCTGAGACCTTCAGGTGCCCAGCACGCTGAGAATGGGTGGGGCTCACGAGTCAGTCATCTGAACCCCCACCCTCCCACCAGATTTCGGGGAAAAGGTGTTTTCCCCAGCACGAAAGTTAGAAATCACTGATGCAGAAGATGCCCATGAAGGAGGCCAGAGGGGCACCTAACTACAGGACTGGACCTGTCCATTTGCGATAGGAGTGACAGGGCCACCGTGAGTGATATCTCTGTTCTCAGCTGACCTGACTCGCCTGGAGCCCTTGTTAGGGCTTCAAAGCTCCGGGAGTCACCTGCCTGTTGTCTCAGGGTCAGGAAAGTGTCCTTGAACTCCCAGCCAGTGAGACGGGTGATGGAAGGGAAGAGAGATGAGGGGCTTGTCTCCCTCAGTGGATGAAGGATGGGCATCCAGACCCTGCCTTCTAGGAAGAAGGGCTTACAGCAAGGCCACGAAAACCCTGGACCCCTAATCTGCAGCTTCCCCAGGGCCTGCTGTGGCCTTGTTCTCCCGCATTGCCTCTGCTTACCGGGGCAAAGGGCCTCAGCTGTTACTGGTAGTGCCAGCCACGCCCCTCTCTAATGCCCAATGAAGGGTGACTGGGAGCCCCACCTCCAACATCCAGGATACCACAAGGGAGACTCAGCAGGAGGAAGGCTCCCAACCCAAGAAGGGGGCCCCTGGCATTGCTGTGTGTTGGTCTGGAGTCTGTGGAGCATGAATACTCTGAGCACACACAGAGCGATTTACCTGAGGACCCACTATGGAGAGATGGAGATTAGGGCTGGCAAACCATCTGATGGCCCTGGGGGGATGTAAAGCCTGGGTTTGTACGTGATGAGTTTTCAACCTGTCTGCACAGGAGATGTACCCGGCAGCTTTAAAAACATATGCCTGAAAAAAAAAAAAAAAAAAAAAACATATGCCTGAATTCCAGCCCCTAGACCTGCTGAATCAGAACCCTTGGGGTTCCTGCTCCCACCAAAGACATTCCTTCCTTTGTCCTTTTCCTTGTGGAAGGCTAGAGGGTTTAGAGTTGGGTTTTTCTCTTCCCCCAGGTCAGGTAGGCTCTGATAAAACCCCAGCCTGTTAGGCCATAGTTAGATAGTTAACTCTTGAGAACAGACCTTGTTAAGACGCTCTGGCGTCTTTCTGGGGAAGCTTACCTCTCCTTTGAGGGGCTATTTTACTGAAAAGTTACTCTCCTGTGACATGAAACTGGGTCTCCATTATGCTGGCTAAGAAGTGCCCTTGCTTCCCTTTGGAAATATTCCCATGTACACATGGGAACTATTTTCCCCTAAAAAAGCACAAAGATTGTGCTTACTTCAGCAACGCAAATATACTAAAATTGGAACAAGACAGGGAAGATTAGCATGGCCCCTGCTCAAGGATGACAGGCAAATTCGTGAAGCATTAGGTAGTTCTTTTAAGCTTGTTTTGTAACCCACTTTTCCTTTATGTTTTGCTTCAGAGAAGCCAAACCAAATAAAATATAATATCAAGGTCATTTTTTTAAAAAAAAAGCTGAGAGATTTGTTGAGAGGAGGATGTGGCAGACTTGCAGGTTGAGGATTCCTGTATGGAGTTTTCCCCTGCCCTCCTCACGGGAACAACGCTCAGGCCGTCGTGTTCTGAGTTTCCAGAGCCTTGCCTCGAGTGGAGAAGTGGCCAGTGTCCAACCGTTTTCTGCTTTAGAATGCAGACATGAATTTTGAAATATAAGGAGGCACTGGAGAGCGAGGGGGCGGGACTGGGCTTTGAGGCAGGAAGTGGGCGTGGCCTGGCTCCCTGGCGCTGTGTACTCGGTAGTAGGGACCCCTGTTGCCTCTCTCCATCAGCATCTCGAGCTGTGATACACCCGGGCTAAATCGGGTGAAGGAGGCTGTGGACACCTGGGGGTGAGGACCTGGGGGCCCGGCTCCTGGCTTTTAAACTTTTTCTTTTGTATTGGGGTTTAGCCGATTAACAGTGCGGTGATCGGTTCATGAGAGCAACAAAGGAACTCAGCCCATCCACGTACACGTATCCATGGACTCTTGAGAGTCCCTTGGGTGGCAAGGAGATCCAACCAGTCCATCTTCAAGGAAATCAGTCCTGAATATTCATGGGAAGGACCGATGCTGAAACTCCAATACTTTGGTGCAAAGAACTGACTCATTGGAAAAACCCTGATACTGGGAAGGATTGAAGGCGGGAAGAGAAGGGGAGGACAGAGGATGAGATGGTTGGATGGCATCACCGACTCGATGGACATGAGTTTGAGTGAACCCCAGGAGTTGGTGATGGACAGGGAGGCCCAGTGTGCTGCAGTCCATGGGGTCGCAAAGAGTCGGACAGGACTGAGCGACTGAACTGAACTGAACTGAATTCTCGCCCAAACTCCCCTCCCATCCAGGCTGCCACATAACATTGGGCAGAGTCCCCTGGGCTGTACGGTAGGCCCTTGTTGCTTGCCCATCTTAAATACAGCGCTGTGTAGATTTGAGGGACCCTTGCGCTATAGGGTGATGGAGTGATTCCCGCCACATGCAGCTTTGTCAGTAGATCACTGAGGAAGGGCGTTCCACCCAGTGGCTTTAAAGGAGGGGGTAGGATTGAGTTTGGTGCCTGGATAGAGAAGAATGGTGCCTGAGCAGGTCCAGCAAAGCTGGAGGTGTGATGGGGAGGCCAGCAGAGGAGCACCCCACAGCAGGTTAAAGAGGGACGTGGGGACCTGAAGCCTCTGCGGTTTGCTGTGGGGTGTGGATTCGGAGTCCTCCGCCGCTGCTCCAGGACACCTTGAGTGAAGCCGCACCTGGTTCCTGATGCTTCTGGGAGGCTGCCTTCTCCTCCCCCTCCTTCCTCTTAGATATGTTATTTATTTCTTTTGGCCCTGCTGGGTTTTCATTGCTGCGTGGGCTGTTGTCTAGTCTCGCAAAGCGGGGGCTGCTCTGTCCTTGCGGTGCGTGGGCTTAACCTCGTGGTGGCTTCTCTTGCTGCAGCCCGCGGGCCCTAGGTCCTCCTGGGCATCAGTGGCTGTGGTTCCCGGACTCTCGAAAGCACAGGCTCAATAGTTGTGGCTCACGGGCTTAGTTGCCCTGGAGCTTGTGGGATTCTTCCCTGACCATGGATCGAACCCGTGTCTCCTACGTTGGCAGGCAGATTCTTTACCACTGAGCCACCAAGGAAGCCCTTAGAAGTGTTTTAAGGTAACTCTGGGTCACTGTTCCCGAAGGTCGTACAAAGAGACACTTCCTCTTGTTCCTGGCCTCAAGCTCCTCTCTGAATGCAGCCACAATTCCCTGGTTCCCTGGTTGTTCCTGGCAGAGATGGTTGTGTACTATTTTCTCTGAAACAGTGGTTTATCTTCTGGCAGTTCTGCCCTTGTTGTGGTCACAGAACCATTTATCCAGAATGTATGGAGCTCCAAGGCATCTTTATAATGCTACTTTGTATTCTATTTTTCGAGTGGACTGTGATACATTTAACCGGTTTCCTGGGTTTGGGGTTTGGGGTTGGTTCATTTTAGCAGGACTGCTACAATGACTCTCTTTGTCCTTGGAGCATATTCTTTCAGAGAACTCGGGGCACTCAGAGCGATCCAGAGCCCACAGTTGCAGAGACAGCCACACAGGACTCAGAGGCGTGAAGTCAGAGGACCAAGAGAGATTAAGTGCCAAGGAATGTTAATATTGGAGAACCTTGGGGTTTCTCCCCACTGGGAATTGGAGATTTAAGAGATCCTGAAGAGATCTCTGGGAATTCCCTGGTGCTGCTAGTGGTAAATAACGCACTCGCCAGTGCAGAAGACATGAGATGTGAGCTCGATCCCTGGGTCAGGAAGATTCCCTGGAGGACAGCACAGCAACCCCCTCCAGTATTCTTATCTGGAGAATCTCATGGACGGAGGAGCTTGGCGGGCTACAGTCCCTAGGGTCACAGAGTCACATGACCAAGCGACAGCACACACGCCTACAAAGATCTCGAGGGCTGATCATTCAGTTTCTCTCTTCTCTGCCTCCCAGGAATCCCTTGACTACCCTGCTCCATAATGTGCCTGCAGTGGAGTCTTGAGAAGGAAAGCTCACCTTTACAGTCCCTGCACCACTTATTCATAGGCCCTCCAGAAAATCTGATTCCATTGAATCTATCTTATTATTATTGGGGAACAAAACTATAGCATTTGCTTCACTGTTGCTGTTTGTCTTCCCCTGAATCTTCCAGTGGAGAGCTGCAGTCCTGGCAGACACCTGTCATTTATTTCTGGGGATCAGCAGAGGGTGTTTCACAGGCACTTAGTAATAATAAGCCCTTTCAGCCGCTGCTTGATGTCCCTGGTACTTTGCACCTTCTTCCTGATGCTGGCTCCATCTCTTTGGGGTCCTGCTGCTGTTTGCCTGGGCTGAGCAGGTTTCCATACTTTGGACATCGCTTCTGACAGCTCTGTGCTGTGAGCCTTGCTCGTGTCCTGTAAGTCCCTGCCATGTCACTCTCCTACACAGGCAAGTGCAGGAATTGTTCAAGTTTGGGTGCGGCTTCATCTTCCACAACTGGCTCCACGTTCAAGGATTATGAAACCTGGTACCTCACCCCTTCATCACCTAAAAAACCAAATGGAAATTCCCCTGGGAGGAAGAAGTAGGGGTGGCTGTTGTGTAGACACCTGCCGAGTCTCTTAATAGTTGAACATTAAGGTGAGCAAGTCAGCTGGCGCCACCTTAATGGACTTAATGGATGATGCAACTCAATGGACTGGAAGGGCCTCATTCTGACACAGTAATGCACCTAGCTATTGTTACTCATCCTTGATAAGTCCATCCATTGTGCAGGAAAAAAAAAAAAAAATAGGAAGAAAGGTTTACCTCAAAGAAAGGAGAAAGAGAATTATGCAATCTTTCCTTCTCACCTAGTGGAGTTCTGTGGCAAACTAGCAGAAACACCAGGACTGGCTTCGGTTATGCTGGAATTTTCCAGTGTGCCGTAAGGACCAGCAGAAACTCTGATTGGTCGGAGCCCATGCCATCTAAGATGTTAAGTATTTTAAATAGGTCTGGGTGTGTATTCTGAAAATCCGATTCAATATTACACAATAATTTTATATATGGAAAACGAAAAAGGATTTCTTTTGTGAGTCAAACTATGCGAACTGACTTTTGGCAAAAATCCTTTTGTGGGCCACATGGGAAAATGCAAAAGATGGAATGGAGGGAAGGGACCAGTGGGGACCAAACCAGAATGTGGGGCAGTGGTCGTGTGACTTTTTCACTTGTCTGAGGGGCATGTGGATGAGGAAAAGTTTGAGAAGCACTCAACCACATAGAATAGAGGTGATGGAGCTGATTCGGGTTAGGTGCCAGTTGGGGTAATGTGTGAAGAAAATCTATGATGACCTTCCCTGTGTATGTTGGCTGTGAGCACGCATCGTCAGGCATCAAGCCTGAAGGCACTCAGGCCTGTGGTCATTGGAAGTGCCCAGGGCTGCCTGTGTCCCTGTGGGGCCTGAGCATTCTTCCTGGACACCTCTGTTTGTTCTCGTCATTCTGTGCCTTTGGGCCTCCGTGCTGGGAAAGCACTTCCTGAAGCAGAGGTCCACGGGGAACCAGTGTGTAGAGGTTGAGAGCAGGACTTCAGGGTCAAGATGACCTACTTGCAAACCCCTCAGCAGCTGCCCAGACCAGGTGGATTCAGGCAAGTGACTTCATGTCTCCAGCTCCAAGTTTCCTCTTTGCTGGACGGTGTTAGATGGGGTGGTGTTAGAACCACCCTCAGAGGGGAGATGAGGATCACCCGAGATGTTATCTTGCAGTATTTTCCACGGTGCCTGGCCCAGATAAATGTTCTCGTGGCGAGTGGTAGCTGCTTCTGCTAATACACAGGGAGAGATGCCTGGCCCAGATAAGTGTTCTCGTGGTGAGTGGTAGCTGCTTCTGCTAATACACAGGGAGAGATACTACAAGTCTGACTTCATGCCAGAAAGAGGAGGCAGAAATGTCAGGAAGGCGCAGGAAAAGGTGATGACCTTTTGGAACCGGGAAAAGGTGATGGCCAGGAATAAAGACCATAAAAAAACTGTAAGACTTCTGAATTTTGAAGTTTTCCCAGTTCCTCAGTTCTAACAAAGAATAGAATCTGTTTCCTGGTTTTCAAGCACATCAGAGGTAGCTAGAAAGACAAGTCTGCCCTCTGTTCTAGGCCAGGCCAAATTTGGGAGCAGAGAAACTTCCAGGAAAAAGACAGAAAAATGAAAAAGCTGGTATCCTGGGGCCTGCAGGAATGCAGAAAAAGTAGCTGATAACCAAACAAGACTCAAAATATGGCTCTAGGGGCTTGGCCGGCCTGTGGTGCTTCCTAATACAGTGGCTCCTGGAAGCCAGTTTACCCAGGAACACTCCCTGCCTGTGCTGGGTCCGAGTTTGTGGCTTACTTGAAATAAACATTTACTTAGTGAACATATCAGTGAACAGGCAAGCTAGCTTTGCGAGCAGTCTCTGTTATTTAACTGCTCTCCAGCCCACCAGAGGCATCTTGTATGCACTATCTGATCAACACAGACAGCAGCAGAGAACAGCTGAGCCGATGAAGAGGGTACACAGCTGTGGTTTCTGCCAAGGCAACATCCCTTCTTCCAGCAAAGATTCTGTCTATTCCTTTTGGGGAGCCACCCCTCTCCCTACTCTTGATTTGGGTTTCATCCTTTAAGACTCAGTTCTAGCAGGAGGTGACCTCTGCTAAATTCTTCATCCTGGCGGGGGATGGTCACGTGACACCACTAACCAAGCAGAACCAAATCATTATGTTTAAGGAGGGACAAATGATCCAATCCAAGACAAAGAGATGCAACTCCTGGTACTTGGTGTATTGGGACACAGAGTCTCTTTTCCTAGAAGACTTTAAGTCTGTATGCCTGCAACTGTTGGCATTTTGCCTTCCCTCCGGGAGAGCCCAAGTGAAGATGGAGCTGGTCAGAATAAAGTGGGCCCTTTGCTGTCCTGAAACTACTACGTGTGTGCATGCTCAGTTGCTCAGTTGTGTCTGACTCCTTGGGACTCTGTGAACTGTAGCCTGCCAGGCTCCTCTGTTCATGGGATTTTCCAGGGGGTTGCCTTTCCTTTAACTGATAATTCAGTTACTTTGCTGGTTCTAGGAATGTGCTTTGGGGTTTAGTCAGTTTTGTGCATTTCATCCGAGGTTCCATGTCTTTGTTTCTGGAAAGAGAAAAAAACGTATCTCCTAATTGAACCTGAGAGGCAAAATACAAACTGTCTTTAGTTTTACGTGGTTTGACAAACGTGCTTTTATAACCTGTGGGTCAGATGAGTTGTGGTCCTTCCTGGTCCCTGCACGGACTCTCTGTCCTCCCTTCTGCAGTGTCTGGAGTGTCCCCCACTGCTTGTGGCTCCGGGAAGGTCCCCAGTGAGCTTCAGTGCCCTCATCTGTAAAACGAGCAGCTTGGACTAGATCAGCGGTTCCAAGTTAGAGGAAAAAGCAGGGGGATGCTTTGTTCAAAGCTTGTACAGAACCCTACCAGCTGGGGCTGCTAGGGCTGGGGTGGGAGTGGGGTGCTGGGGCTCCTCCTTTCCTGGCCTCCAGGGTGGCTCCCCAGGTGCCTCCCCCAGCCCCTAGGACTCTGAAAGAAAGTGAAAGTGAAGTCGCTCAGTTGTGTCTGACTCATTGCGACCCCGTGGACTGTAGCCCACCAGGCTCCTCTGTCCATGGGAATTTTCCAGGCTAGAATACTGGAGTGGGTTACCATGCCCTCCTCTCCAAGGCCCGATCTCCCTCCAGACATTTCAGCTCTCTTCATTCCCAGTGCCACCTCTGTTGTGAAAGCTTTTCAGTGCCCTGGCCCACACAGACTGCTTCTTTCTTTGTGGTCCTGTCACATTCGGGAGTATATTACACACTCTGGCCTGTGTTTTTAAACTGGCCTAGGTATGGAGATCGGAGAAGGTGATAGCACCCAACTCCAGTACTCTTGCCTGGAAAATCCCATGGATGGAGGAGCCTGGTGGGCTGCAGTTCATGGGGTCGCTAAGAGTCGGACATGACTGAGCGACTTCACTTTCACTTTTCACTTTCATGCATTGGAGAAGGAAATGGCAACCCACTCCAGCGTTCTTGCCTGGAGAATCCCAGGGATGGGGGAGCCTGGTGGGCTGCTGTCTATGGGGTTGCACAGAGTCGGACACGACTGAATCAACTTAAGCAGCCGTAGCAGCAGCAGGTATGGAGATCTGTTTTCCTTGAAGTGACTCAGCACTTACTTGGGAAGCTGAATGTCCTGAAAGAACTCCAGGAATGGGGACAGAAGCTTTGTTCAGACTGTGGCAGGCTGCCCTCACCAGAGGGCACATATCTGGGCAGAGCAGAGCTACAGCAGACCTCAGGCCCCCATATAAGGGTTTCCCTCATAGTTCAGTCGGTAAGAGCTCTGCCTGCAATGCAGGAGACCCGGCTTCGATCCCTTGATCGGGAAGATCCCCTGGAGAAGGAAATGGCAACCCACTCCAGTATTCTTGCCTGGAGAATCCCATGGATGGAGGAGCCTGGCGGGCTATGGCCCATAGAGTTGCAAAGAGTTGGTCACGAGTGACACACACACACACACACACACACACACACACACACACACACACACACGGCCCACGTATGGGTCCTTCCGCTCTAGACCTCGCCCTAGCGCATGCATCGGCCTGGCTGTGGTGGCTGGAAGGTCTGGAGGAGATCTGTGTGAGCTGGGTCGTGGCCTCACCTTTCAGCATCACTGGGCCAGCCCCTGAGGTAGGGGAATAAGTCACTTCCCGTCCCCCACCTGACCCCATGTTGGCTTGGTCATTGCCTTACCACTGCCTTCCCGAATAGAGTGGTTTACGGTTGTCAGCCTCACTCTGGGGTCCTGTGTAAACTGAGAAACACTCCATGCAATGTGATTTCAAATTTCCTATCTTGCCTAACCTAGGGCTTGGGAACTGAAACCAGTTTTCGAGGCTCATAGAGACATCGTGGTTGGAGCACCACCTAGTGGTAGCACGGAATAGTGCTTGTGAGGAATCTTCCGGAAGGGTGGGTGGTGAGATTAAAGAGCACTCTCTGTTTGATCTCCACAATTTCATTGAAAATATGCTTTAAAGCAGAGCTATCTTGAACGTAATTTTTAGCCTTTTAAAAATGATTCCAAAGACATGTCTGCATCACCATAATGAATACTTATTATTACGTGAAAGTCGCTCAGTCGTGTCCGACCCTTTGTGACCTCATGGATTATACAGTCCATGGAATTCTCCAGGCCAGAATACAGGAGTGAGTAGCCATTCCCTTCTCCAGAGTAATCTTTCCACCCGGAGATCGAACCCAGGTCTTCCGCACTGCAGGAGGATTCTTTACCAGCTGAGCCCCCAGGAACTAGTGGTACTTACTATTATGTTGCTGCTAAGTCGTTTCAGTCGTGTCCGACTCTGTGCGACCCCACAGACGGCAGCCCACCAGGCTCCCCCGTCCCTGGGATTCCAGGTAAGAACGCTGGAGTGGGTTGCCATTTCCTTCTCCAGTGCATGAAAGTGAAAAGTGAAAGTGAAGCTGCTCAGTCGCGTCTGACTCTTCGCGACCCTATGGACTGCAGCCCACCAGGCTCCTCTGTCCATGGGATTTTCCAGGCAAGAGTACTGGAGTGGGGTGCCATTGCCTTCTCCGACTTATTATTATAGAGTACTGTAAATATATGAGACTGGGAAAAGTCTGTATGAAGTTTAATATCCCATTTAAGTTTCTATTTAAAAATATTTGGTACATCCAGAAATAATATACCATGTAATGATTAAAAAAGAAGTAGGTTGTTAATAGAGAACTGGCTAAGAGATATTAAAAGAAAGAGGTACGTTATAGAACTGTATAAAAGGATGCTGCACTTTATGTGAGAAACACATTAGAAAATAAGCATATAAACTTGGTCTACACAGAACTTATACTAGTAAAGGGAGAGACTGAATCATTCAGCTCCGAAGAGCAAGGGACACTTGCTTCTTCCGGCCACAAGATGTTCTCAGGTGACTTAGAAGCTAGCAAAGTGTCTGAGGATCCATCCTCGTGCCGTGCAGCAGTCCTCTTGGGGACCCCACTGAAACCAGTAAGTAAATGCTGCCCTTCCAGGGACCCCCAGGGGAAGGACTGATCTTAGTGCTGTGAGAAACCACGGTGTTTTTAAGACTGTCGCAGAGAGACACCAAAGCGTTAGAAGAGTCTAACTGACCCAAGGGCACAGAAGCAACGCGCATTTGCTCCATCACACTATCCTCAGAAAGCTGTTGAGATCAAATCTCATACCTGAGTTCAACCACTGCACTGATAATAGGAAACTTTTATGCCTCAAGGGCCAAATAACTCCTGGACGGACAGCCACCTGTGGGGATAGCAGGTGGCTTCATTATATCTGGGTTCGATCCCTGGGTCAGGAAGATCCCCTGGAGAAGGAAATGGCAAGCCACTCCAGTATACTTGCCTGGAGAATCCCATGCATGGAGGAGCCTGGTGGGCTGCAGTCCACAGGGTTGCAAAGAGTAGGACACGACTGAGCGACTTCACTTTTCAAGTACTTAACTGGGAATTAAAGGAAATCCTGCCCTGAAATGGCCACAATGGGGTTCTTTTGACCCTGCAAAGCTGACTTTTGTTTGCACAGAGAAAGCCAGCAGAGAGCAATTTCTTATCGAGTCTGTCGGTCAGCCTCCTGGATCCCTGCCTGCAGGGTCTGCTGGAAGCAAGAGTGGTAAGAATTTTTCTCTTTTCTAAAATTAGATGAGCCAGAGAAAGTATTTGTAGGGCTTAGTTCCTTGGATCCTTTTGCTTGAAAATTCTTCTGTGCTCAGTCACTCAGCCGTATCCGACTCTTTCTGACCTCTTTGCCCACCAGGCTCCTCTGTCCATGGGGTTCTCCAGGCAAGAATACTGGAGTGGGGTGCCATTCTCTTCTTCATGGGATCTTCTCAACACAGGGATCAAACCTGAGCCTCTTGCTGTCTCTTGCATTCCACAGGAGGATAAAATTCTCATCTTAAAATGCTGTACCTATTTTAACTGGAATGCAGAAGACTCTAAAGTCTTCAAAATTCCAAATTAGCCTTATTGAAAGATCTGTTCTAGAAGGCTAATGAAAGATTAATGATATGAAAAGTACCTAAAACAAACAAAAGCTAAAGACTGATGTACTGATCTCAGATGGCTTGCAGCGGCTTGAAGCAGGCTTTCAGTTCCTGGCCAGAGATTGACATCGGGTCACAGCAAAGAGAGCATCAGATCCGAGCCGCTAGACCAGGGGGTCAGGGACAAGGCCCTGGCCCTTTGGCTTTGCAGAAAAAGAATTCCCACAAAGACAAAGGTAGTGAAACACGTGAAGTGATTATTGGGAGGAAAAACTACAGCATGTGTGGATAGAACACAAGCCGACTCAGAGAAAGACAGCTGTGCCCTCATGGTAGTTTACATCACTTCTATGTTTATAAGTTTAAATCACCTCTATGGGGCATTTCTTCCAGGCCTCCTTTGGCCTGTCATTTTGATTTGCCTGGTTAAGAGTCCGTACCAGGTATGTCTCAAGAGTCTCCCATGTGTGCGTGCGTCTCTTAGTCAAGATGGGTTCTCCTGAAGAGGCTGTGGGTAGTTAGCATCGCTGAGCATCACTCCCCTTTTGACCTCCAAGAAGCATGTGTAGTCAGGGAGGTTTCCTGACTTTGAGAATGAGAACTATGGACTGGCTTATCTTCAGTCTGTACAGGGCTCAACCGCCTGCCCTGCTGTTTGCCCTGGGGGTCCCATCTATCTCCTGCCTAACTATCTATCTATTCCTCTCTATCCTTCATTTGAGTGCTCATTCTAGTAATCCTCTGAGTTGCCTGTCCACCCTGGACAGACTACTAAATGATTGCTTTAGAAATGGGATCACTTGAGGCTATAGGCAGAACCCTTCAGCTCAAAGGCCAAGCTGAGAGCCATAATTAAAGAATTTTTTAAACCCAGGGAGGATCCTCAAAAGTTTTTGTAAATGGATTACCCAGATATGAGGTTAACTGAACTCATAGATTTAGCTGATATTCTGAGTCTGATAGATTTTTTTTTTTTTTTTGGCCTTCTTCTCCTGAGCTAAATGAGGATAAGAAAAATATTCCAACATAGTTGAATTAGTATGTCAGTCCTTTGATATCATTAAGGTGGCCACCCAGTTTTTTGAGGAATTAAAAACAGCTGTCCTTGTTTTACAAATCTTGTCTTTTCAGGACTAGAAGTGTGACTCTGAAAACAATTGGAACATACCAATCCTTTTACCACTCCCCAAACCTTCCCTGTTTGTCTTAAAAGGCCTTTAAGTATTGAGAAAGGTCAATAAAGTCATCAGCATTAAGTGTAATACTTGTTGTTATTTTGTTGTTTTTTAGTTGCTAAGCTGTGTCTGACTCTTTGCAACCCTATGGACTGTACCCCACCAGGCTCCTCTGTGGGATTCTTCAGGCAAGAATCCTGGAGTGGGTTGCCATGCCCTCCTCCAGGGGATCTTCCTGACCCAGGGATCAAACCTGTATCTCTTACATCTCCTGCATTGACAGGCAGGTTTTTTTTTTACCACTAGCGCCAACTTTGGGTTCTGTCTGCAATATTACTGGTTTTAATCTGTGTTTTACAGGTATAAGGAAGCCTTTCTCCTCAAGCTAACTATGACTGACAGCAGTTTGGTTAATTATAACTTTGTAAGTAAAATCAAAACTCTTTTCTCTCTACTGGATCCCTCCAGAAATTGGAAACTCTTAGGTTTCCAGCAGCCTCATCAGGAAGGTGAATAAGAAAGGCTGCCTCCTAGCAGTGAGACCTCAAGAAGAGAGGAATCCACCCAAATCTAAGAGATACTGCAAGCAATTCTGATGGCAAGTCCTTGTTGTGGCTTTCCTGGCTTGAGAGGCATTTTACAAGTTCAGTTTGAGATTCTTTATAAAAAGTTCTAGCACAGCCAACTTCAAAGAGCCTGTATGATCAATTACACTTATGTAAATGATCAGGCTAAGTTTATTGAAACCAGACTTATTTTGCAAATAAATTAGTCTTAACTTGGCTATACTTGGTAGAAATTAGCTTTATTCTAGAGGGGGGAAATTATATTCAGTGGGCATTAAGTAGCAGTGTTATTGTTTTTTGAGAGTTATTTTTTTTGGTATGTGTGTTTACTGCTTAAGATTCATTTCTCAGATGGCTCCTTGTTGCTCTGTTATCTTATTATAAAGTTTGCTTCTGAAGCGTAACACAATAATTGTATCTTTGGGGGATGATCAGATGCCCCGTGACCTGCAGCCAGAAGATTGTGCATGATCACAGCTATGCCAGTCTTCCTGCTTAACTGCAGGACACAGTTCACTTTTGAAGCGGTTAAGGTGACTGCCTCCAAAGCGTCTGAAGATACAGGGAAAGGGCTTGATGGCAAACACACGCACTTCATTTCCATTTAGAAAGTATTCCTTGTGTGAAATTTTAAAGTGAGGAAATAAGGCAAGGCTGAGGGGAGAAATGTAAAGGGAAGTTTTCTGGAATAGCAGCCTTTGCCTAGGAGGGATAACAACTTGAGGATGTGTTTCTCACAGTTGGCCCTCACCAGCTGAAGCTGATCAAGGACCGTGAACTCGGGGAGACCCTGGCCTACCAGATTGTCACTGGTCCTAACTGAAGAGTCTTCCTTAGCAGCGAGGAATGAGGTTTGTTTTAGCCAACCGTGTTTATTTTTGTTTCCTTTTTTATTGCAGTGTAGTTGGTTTACAATGCTGTGTTGATCACTTCTGTTCAGCAAAGTGATTCAGTTACACGTACATGTGGTGATTTAGTTCACTAAGTCGTGTCCATCTCTTTGCGACCCCAGGGACTGTAGCCAGCCAGGCTTCTCAGTCCGTGGGATTCTCCAGGCAGGATTACTGGAGTGGGTTGCCATCTCCTTCTTCAGGGGATCTTCCTGACTCAGGAATCAAACCCGGGTCTCCTGCATTGCAGGCAGATTCTTTACCGACTGAGCTCCCGGGGAAGCCCCTATACATATATATACATTCTTCTTATAATGTATTCTTCTATATTACAATTTATGGTAGGATATTGAATGTAGTCCTCTGTGTTTACAGTAGGATTTTATTGTTGATCCATTCTGTTTATAATGGTTTACATCTGCTAAACCCAACCTCCCACTCCAGCCCTCCCCCACTTCCCTCCCCCTTGGCAACTACAGTCTGTTCTCTTTGTCTCATTCTGTTTCATAGATACTTTTATGTCATGTTCTAGATTCCACAGATAAGGGATATCATATGATATTTCTCTTTCTCCGTCTGACTTACCTCACTTAGTATAATCTCTGGTTGCATCCATGTTGCTGCAAATGGCTTTATTTCATGCTTTTTTGTGGCTGAGTAGTATTCCTTTGTATATATGCACAGTATCTTCTTTATGCCTATTCCTCTGTTGATGGACATTTAGGCTGTGTCTGTGTCTTTAGCCAACTGTGTTTAGGCCTGTGGATTCATTCTATCCTCTCCAGAGAGATCCAGAGTATTGGGTCTCTGTCCTTCGTTACCAATAACTGCAAGAAACCTGCTCCTGGCCAGCACTTTCTCCCTCTCAGTGAACTTCTACTTCATCGCCAGCTTATGTTCCTTTGTTTGATAAGTCAGTAGACTTAGCTTTTTATTTCATTTATTCATCTATGCATTCCTTCATCCATTTTCCATCCACCTCTTTGCTTGTTATTTCTTTTTTAGCTCTGGTAGTCTTCATTTTATTTGCTGACAGGCATAAATAAATCAGTATATGTAAAGCACTGATAAGTGATAGCTATTATTATCTTTTTCACTAGTATCTTGTGTATATAAGAACAGCATGTCACTGAAACATTTTAGTTCTATGTCTTTGGAAGTAACATGAATGAGAGTCCTTGACTTCAGCTGACAGGAGGTTTCTAACCCAAGTTTGTAAGTGACCATGTGGTATTCAGAAGTGCCTCATTTGGTGTCTAGAAAGAAGCCTGGGAATATTCTGAGGCTTTTCAGTGGGAGAGAGGCTGATAGATTCAGATCTAAATTCCAGGTCAAACACTGATGTTTGAAAGACTACTCGTTGTGATGCTAACCTAATGGATTTTTGAAAATCATAACTCTGAACTCTTTAAGAAAACAGGTTAAAAGGTAGCTTGTTGGTGTACGCATATCTGGAAGGCCTATTTCTACAGCTCAGCCTGTGTCTGCACTTGCCCACGTGCACACAGCCTTGATCTCACACTGTAGACTCCAGCACAGCACACAAGGGTGGGCCTTGGTACCAAGGAAGTGACTCTGTCTCAGAGCAAAGAAAGACCGAGGACACTTCTCAGTAAGTCACACAGAATAAGGCGTGTTTTTCCTTGGACCTGCCGTTCTGTGTCTCCAGAAGCTCTTTGTCCTGCCTCTGACGGCCTGGTCAGTCACCGCTGCAGCGGTAGTGGGCAGTCCAGGCCCTCCTGGTGAAGGCCAGCCCACGCCCCATCTTCCATCCTGCTTGCCTGGGCTGTCGTGGCCCACATTTGAACCAGCCAGTGAAGGAAGGTCACGGGCAGTTTTGAACCAGCTGCCAAGTGCTACAGAAGCTTTAACCACAGAAAAAAGGGGGGTGGGGTAGGGGGGACTATGAGATCAGGGCCCTAGATGCCACTTCCCTGCTTCTGTAGGTGGAGGGGCGGGGAGAAAGACCACTGGGGATTGCCTGACAAAGATGACAGTAGGGGCACTCGGACAGAGGCTGCAGTCCAAGCATCACAAGCTGGGAGCTGCTTCACGTGCGGGCTCCTCCTCTTCTGATCGTCCTTTTAGCTGGAATGAATTATTCACTTGCAATCTCTGCTTGCACCAGTTGTCCAGCTGGTGTGGCTGCAGCTCCTTTCCCCAGACCAACACTGAAGAGCCTACAGAAGCAGGAATGAAGCGTGGGTTCCAGACCACTCCTCCACTGTGCTATTTTCTGAGACCAGTGCCTCGAGCTCTCATGTTACTGTCAAGAGGATGTTCGAGTGTCCTTTCCTTCCTGCCTGTGATGCGTCCAAGGAACCCAAAGGCCACCTAGTCCAGTTGCTTTCCGGTGAGCCCTATCCATGATGCTCTGGGGCCTTGTGGGTCATGCCAGGAGGTGCACACAGGCCCTGCCCTGTGTTATGGTGGTGGAGGCATGGGGTGCAAACTCTCCTGAGAGTGGCCCGTGACTGGTCCACCAGTAGTGTGAGTGGGAGGAAAGGCCCTTCACCCCAGCCTCTTCCTGGTGTCACAGCTTTTTGTTAACATCTCTTTGGTGCATGCACACACACACACACACACACACGCACACACACACACCTCCCAAGGCTTCCCCCTAGTTCAGGAAGGACTGGCTCTTCCTGGTTACAAAACCAGATTGTAACAAACTTTTCTAATACTCTCAGACATCAGAAATCATTTATGGCCTAGTTTGGCAAGAATTAGGAACTCAGCTAAAGAGTTTTCTTGGCGTAACTGTCTCCAATTCTCAAACCAACTCTATTGCTGCAACTTCTACATGGTAGAGTCAGTGCTTCTTGCTAAATTAACCAGCATCCTGGGATCTTGCTTTATACCAGCACCTATCCCTCTCTGCTCATTGAAGGTATTTAATAGATGCTTCTCAAGATACCCATACAGGCTACTAAAGAAGAGATTTTCAGTTTATAGTCACCCACCCAGTTATTCCTTGAAGGCTTGGATTCCTTTCTCTCATAGTTATTGCTTTAATCTACTGCCTTCCACTGAACCACCAACATCAGATTTTCAGCCTACAAGGCTGAAAGCATTGAAAGCATTATCTAAAGGTACAAAATGGATTAAGTTCCTACTGGGAAAAGAGAGCAACACAACAGACTGTTTTGTGCAAATACAGTTTCTGCCTCAGAGAACAGTCACTCAGGCAAGATTTTTAAACTGTGCCTTTGTTTTACCTGATTGATAAAATGACACATAAATCCAGACAAAATGAGAATGTGGGAAATTTGAAAAGTAAGAACACAAAAGCAGTTAGACATAATCTCATCATCCAGAGATAGTACTATTAACATTTTATTTCCTTCTGAGTATTTATTTTCACTTAACAAAAGCAACAGGTTTCATTTCTTAAAGTATAGTTTTAAGTTTACAGCAAAATTGAGCAGGGACTTCCCTGCTGGTCCAGTGGTTAAGACATCACCTTCCAATGCAGGGGGTGCAGGTTCGATTCCTGGTGGGGAAGCTAAGATCTCACATGCCTCTCAGCACCACCACCCCACCCCCACCGCGAAAAAAACCAAAAACATTAAAAAAAAGGAATATTGTAACAAATTCAATAAAGACTTTAAAAATGGGCCACATCCAAAGAGTCTTAAAAAATAAACTGAGCTGATAGTAAAAATATTTCCCACGTGTCCTCCTTTCCTATCCTCCACTTCCCCTGTACTAACATCTGCGCTAGTTGGCACAGTTGTTGCCACTGATGAAACACTATTATTATTAAGTACAGCCCAGCAGGTGCACCAAGTTTCACTCTCGTGTGGTTCCTGGTTTTGACGCCTGCCTGGATCATGCATCTGCCCAGACAGCCTACACCCATCAGGTTGCCCACTTCCTTTCTATCTTGTCAGATCCAAGCAGCTCGCGCTTCAGCAAGCAGCTACCGCTCTCTGCCTTTCATGTCGGAGCCTGACAAGACTCCTCTACCTTATTTGCCCTCTGCCTCTCCTTGTCGATAAACTCATAGACACCACAGGACGCGTCAGCCTATACTTAGCCAGTCCCCTGCGTTCATATTGTGGATGGTTTTCCCCCTTATATGGAATATTTAAAAATCAGTTGGTGGAAACAGCTTTCCGTGATCTCGATAACATTCAGGAACAGGTGAGGAAGGCACAGTGCCCTGTGGCATCCCCCAGCACCTCCCAGAGATAGGTGGATTTTTTTTTTTTTTGGGGGGGGGGTCTGAGGGCTTGAGGCCTGTGCTGAGTGCCAGTTCCCACCTGGCTACCTGCGCTGTAGCGGGGGACGGGCCACCCTGGTGTCGGGGGGAGGTGGGGGATGCCCCTGCCCCTCCCGAGGCCCAGCTTCCCTGGTCCTCCAGAGAGGACCGCGCTTCAGCGTCGCTGCCCTCTCACTCCCATCCATCCGCGCGCTTCCGAGCCTTCAGATGGAAACCCGGCGCTGTTTTCTTTTGCTTTTCGGACTGGTTGGCCTCCTGGGGCAGTGAGCCCTGGCCGTGCTGGAAGTGGGCTAGGGCCATGTGGATGGCTTTAAGGCACGTGCCGCCTGGCTCACCTGGCCAGGACAGACTGCCTTCCGGAAATGGCAAAGTACGGAACGCTTTTGATGCTTTCGAACTGTGGTGTTGGAGAAGACTCTTGAGAGTCCCTTGGACTGCAAGGAGATCCAACCAGTCCATCCTAAAGGAGATCAGTCCTGAATATTCATTGGAAGGACTGATGCTGAAGCTGAAACTCCAATACTTTGGCCACCTGATGTGAAGAACTGACTCATTGGAAAAGACCCTGATGCTGGAAAAGATTGAAGGCGGGAGGAGAAGGGGACAACAGAAGTTGAGATGGCTGGATGGCATCACCGACTCAATGGACATGAGTGTGAGAGAACTCCGGGAGTTGGTGATGGACAGGGAGGCCTGGCGTGCTGCGATCCATGGGGTCGCAAAGAGTTGAAGACAACTGAGCGACTGAACTGAACTGAACTGATGGAACGCTGTCCGGAAAGTTTTCACCCGCGGGTGAAAGACTGGCAACATCTCCTTGCCCGTTGGCATGTAAGTGCACGTCAGAATTAACAAGAAGAATAGCACTTTGTTGTGGTGGCGGTGGAACTGTTGGAACCATAAAACTCTGTATCTGCAGAGCCTGGCCTCCTGCGCTGGTCATGTTAGCCCAGAGCTCAGCGTGGCAGGGGGTGCTGTGGCCACTATGCAGGGCCAAGGGGGAACCTCTGAAGTCTTCAGAGCTGGCGCTGCCAGAGGTGGTTCCTTGCTTCTGTTCCAGGTGCCACAGCTGGTTTGTGGCAGAAGTGGACGCTGTATCCAGGACAGCAGTGTCCACATCCCCCGTGCAGGCCCGCTAAAGCCTCTTTAAGAACAGGCCGGGCAGCCCTTCAGCCCGGGTAGACCCCTTTCAGAGATGCCTCTGCAAGCCTGACCTCCTGTCTGGGGGTCCCCTCATGGGACCAAGAGCCCAACTGAGAGGCCTTGTTTGATTTTCCATCCAGAATCCAGTCTGTCCCCTGACCTCTTGCCCAGAACTATTTATTCCAACCATTCCTAGCCTGTTGCCCCGGCTCAAAGCAAAGTAAACGAAAGGTTACCTCAAGCCCTCGAGCCCTGCTCAGAGGGGTCAGAGAAAATGAGTCCTGTGGTCATGTGGTGGTGAGTCATTCTTGCCCCTGAAACAAACACTGAAATAGACCCCAGTGCAGGGCCTAGGAGGGCTTTGAGAGCTGAGAGGCAGCAAACGCTAGAAATGTAGTCTTTGGGCCAGAGACACCTAGGTTTGAATCTGGTTCTGACTCCTCTGAGCTGTGTCACCTTAGGCAGATCTCTTAACCTCTTTGGGCCTTACTTTGCTGTTTTTGTAGTCACTGAGTCGTGTCTGACTCTTTTGTGATCCCATGGACTGTAGCCTGCCAGGCTCCTCTGTCCATGGGATTTTTCAGGCAAGGATACTGGAGTGGGTTGCCATTTCCTCCTCCAGAGGATCTTCCTGACCCAAGGATCAAACCCGCATCTCCTGCACTGCAGGCAGATTCTTTACCACAGGGCCACCTGGGAAGTCCCAAACAGGGCTGATGATAGTGCATATCTTATACAGCAGTTGTGAGGATTACCTGAAAATAAGCAAACAACGAACTCCACAAAGGTAAAGTACTTAGCCTGCTGCCTGGCCTGAGTAAGCTCTTGCATGCATGCTAAGTCATCTCGGACATGTCCAGCTCTTTGCGACCCTGTGGACTATACCGCCCGCCAGGCTCCTCTGTCCGTGGGATTCTACAGGCAAGAATACTGGAGTGGGTTGCCTTGCCCTCCTCCAGGGCATCTTCCCAATGCAGGGATTGAACTTGCATCTCTTTGCATCTTCTGCATTGGCAGGCAGGTTCTTTACCACTAGTGCCACGTGGGAAGCCCAAGTAAGCTCTTCAGTTCAGTTCAGTTCAGTTGCTCAATTGTGTCTGACTCTTTGCAACCCCATGGACTGCAGCACACCAGGCCTCACCTCACTGTCCATCACCAACTCCCAGAATTTACTCAAACTCATGACCATTGAGTCGGTGATGCCATCCAACCATCTCATCCTCTGTTGTCCCCTTCTCCTCTTGCCCTCAATCTTTCCCAGCATCAGGGTCTTTTCAAATGAGTCAGCTCTCAGCATCAGGTGGCCAAAGTATTGGTGTCTCAGCTTCAACATCAGTCCTTCCAATGAATACCCAGGATTGATCTCCTTTAGGATGGACTGGTTGGATCTCCTTGCAGTCCAAGGGACTCTCAAGAGTCTTCTCCAACACCACAGTTCAAAAGCATCTATTCTTTGGTGTTCAGCTTTCTTTATAGTCCAATTCTCACATCCATACATGACTACTGGAAAAACCATAGCCTTGACTAGATGGACCTTTGTTGGCAAAGTAACGTCTCTGCTTTTTAATATGCTATCTAGGTTGGTCATAACTTTCCTTCCAACGAGTAAGCTTCTTTTTATTTCATGGCTGCAGTCACCATCTGCAGTGATTTTGGAGCCCCTCAGAATAAAGTCTGTCACTGTTTCCACCGTTTCCCCATCTATTTCCCATGAAGTGATGGGACTGGATGCCATGATCTTTGTTTTCTGAATGTTGAGCTTTAAGCCAACTTTTTCACTCTCCTCTTTCACTTTCATCAAGAGGCTTTTTAGCTCCTCTTCACTTTCTGCCATAAGGGTGGTGTCATCTGCATATCTGAGATTATTGATTTCTCCCAGCAATCTTGATTCCAGCTTGTGCGTCATCCAGCCCTGCGTTTCTCATGATGTACTCTGCATAGAAGTTAAATAAGCAGGGTGACAATATGCAGCCTTGACGTACTCCTTTCCCTATTTGGAACCAGTCTGTTGTTCCATGTCCAGTTCTAACTGTTGCTTCCTGACCCTCATACAGATTTCTCAAGAGGCAGGTCAAGTGGTCTGGCATTCCCATCTCTTTCAGAATTTTCCACAATTTATTGTGATCCACACAGTCAAAGGCTTTGGTATAGTCAGTAAAACAGAAATAGATGTTTTTCTGGAACTCTTGCTTTTTCCATGATCCAGCGGATGTTGGCAATTTGATTTCTGGTTCCTCTGCCTTTTCTAAAACCAGCTTGAACATCTGGAAGTTCATGGTTCACATATTGTTGAAGCCTGGCTTGGAGAATTTTGAGCATTACTTTATTAGCATGTGAGATGAGTGCAATTGTGTGGTAGTGTGAGCATTCTTTGGCACTGCCTTTCTTAGGGTTTGGAAAGAAAACCGACCTTTTCCAGTCCTGTGGCCACTGCTGAGTGTTCCAAATTTGCTGGCATATTGAGTGCAGCACTTTCACAGCATCATCTTTTAGGATTTGAAATAGCTCCACTGGAATTCCATCACCTCCACTATCTTTGTTCATAGTGATGCTTCCTAAGGTCCACTTGACTTCACATTCCAGGATGTCTGGCTCTAGGTGAGTGATCACACCATCAGGATTATCTGGATCATGAAGATCTTTTTTATACAGTTTTCTGTGTATTCTTGCCATCTCTTCTTAATATCTTCTGCTTCTGTTAGGTCTGTGCCATTTCTGTCCTTTATTGAGCCCATCTTTGCATGGAATGTTCTCTTGGTATCTGTAATTTTCTTGAAGAGATCTCTAGTCTTTCCCATTCTATTGTCCTATTATTCTAAAGTAAGCTCGTAAGATACTGTAATTTTTATTATTCAATCATGAGGAAAATCCCGAAGCATCAGTATTTTGGGTCACTGGTGTCCCTCACACAGTCTGTAAACACTGTTGCCAAAGCAGCAGCACCCTTCATCTGACATCTTTGCCTTGTTTTTCAGGCTTCCTGCTTTCACAAACCCCCCTGGATTTAGGTCCATAACCTCTTAGGCAAGAAAAGTTTCCTATGAGTGTGACATATATGAGCACAACCCTCAAGAGCCAGGGAGGTTCTGGCAAAACCACTCACAGTCTGAAAGTTTCCTGTGAGTTTCCCAGTACCCGCCCCCTGGAAGCCGCTGAGCTGTGCCTGCAGACTGCTCCCTCCCACAGCTAGCGGTGGTTGACTTCATCTCGCAGTCAGCCCTTGATCTGCTCCATGCTGACAGCCTGACCTGACCGGCTAGGGGATTATGACAAGCCTTTGTTTCCATGTGGGTGAAATCTTTGGAAAAGGGGAAAGCTCCTCAGTGAGCCGTCATCTTCAGACGTGGCTAGGTTATGAGTAATTCTACTAGCAGAGCCAGGGAGCTGGCAGTCCTTAGGTTGAGACTGTGTTACCAGTTGTACAGAGCAGTGGGAGAGGAACAGGGATACTTGATGCAAAAGCCTCTGTCAGCTGGGGAGCTGCTTACCAGCCCAGAAAGGCATATGATGATGTCCACTCTGGGAGGTCAGTGCAGACACTCCTGAATATGCAGCCTTGCTGTGTTCCTGCACACACTTGTGCACACACACAGACACACCAGCCTCATGCTATGGTGAGGAAAGGAGGGTGCGTGGCCTCGAGGATTGGTTTGGATAAAGGGTGCACATTCCTGCTAGTGTTTTTGTTCTCTTTCCAGAATGGACTGAGCCTTCCAGGCTCCTCTGTCCCTGGGACTCACCAGGCAAGAATAACTGGAGTTGGTGAGGAAAGGGGAGGTCGTGTGGCCTTGAAGATTGGTTTGGATAAAGGGTGCATATTTCTGCTAGTGTTTTTTTTTTTTTTTTTTTCTTTCTAGAGTGGACTGTAGCCTGCCAGGTTCCTCTGTCCCTGACTCTCCAGGCAAGAATAACTGGAGTTGGTGAGGAAAGGGGGTCGTGTGGCCTTGAGGATTGGTTTGGATAAAGGGTACCTACTTCTGCTAGTGTTTTTTTTTTTTTTTTTTTCCTCTTTGCAGAATAGACCATAGCCCGCCAGCCTCCTCCGTCCCTGGGACTCTCCAGGCAAGAACACTGGAGCTGGGCCACCTCGGAGGCTCTGGGTCCGCGGTCAACTCGAGCCCGCCGCGCCGTCGCCGGCGTCCAGCAGGGGGCGCTGCGCCCCGGCCCGCCGGCCCTCTCTCCCCGGCCGAGGCCGCCGCGATGCTGGCCAGTCGGGGAGCGGGTCCGCGCGCGCACGTCCTCGGGCGGCCACCGTGCTCAACGCGCACGGTGACACGCCGGCTGGACGAGGCCCTTTGTCAGAAGCCAAGGGGACCTGGCGTTTCCGCACGACGGGAAAAACAAAGGGCTTCTGCCTGCCCGGCCGGGGTTGACATTGGCTCACTCACTGATCCCCGGGCTTTTGCAGGCAGAATGAGTTCGTGCGAGATCGCAGGACCTTGCCATGAGTCACACTCACTTTCTGTAAATCCAAGTCAACAGCACACTTCCCCTCACTTTGGGCCATTGCTTGAAGTTTTAGGTCACCGGGTGCTGTTTGCGTTAACGAGAGACTCGAATATTTCACAAGTCCTTTTTTTTTTTTTTTAAAGGCAAAACCAACTTGGGGGGCAGATTTGCAGTTGGAGAGTTTTGGTTGCTCTTAGCTCCCAAAATAGGTTGGCCTTATATATTATTTACATGTTTCAGAAGTCTGCCATGTAAAAATTCAAGGGAAACTTGCAAAATATTTTCTGGCAGGAGGCCCAGGAGGGGTTATTCAGGGAGATAACGATGACTGGACCAGGCGTGGGAGCAAGACACGTAGGTGAGGAAACTAGCTAAGAGCTTCTTCTTCTTTTTTTTTTTTTTCACACCTAGAAAAAAAATGTAGACACCTGGAGTTGATCTGTACTGAGGGTTATGGGCAAATTTTGATATTCTGGGAAACAGACAAGATGGGATTAAAAGTAAAGAGACAAACAAGAGACCTGGGAGGATTTGGAAGGGTTTGAGCCAGTGAACAAGGAGCCTGCATAATACCATCAGGTGGAGCACCTGAAGAGAATTAACTTGGAAGGCGGTGGAGGCTCGGGGAAAGCTTTTCACTGGCCACTGGCCTGGAAGCCACTGTACATCGGGTAGCGTCCCTGGGCCCTGCAAAGGTGTTTCCCTCGCCAGCCTTTCCAGCAGGCCGCTCTGGATCCTTCTTCACCACATTTAGGGGGAAATACATCCCCAAGAGAGTATGAGGTGGCATTAGTGGTTAAGAATCTGCTTGCCAGTGCAGGAGGCGGAGGTTCGACCCTTGGGTCTGGAAGATCCCCTGGAGGAGAAAATGGCAACCCACTCTGGTATTCTTGCCTGGAGAATTCCACGGGCAAGGCTACAGTCCACAGGGCTGCAGAGAGCTGGACGTGACTAAGCACACACATCCCCCCAAAGCTCCCTGCACCCTCGTTCCTAACTTTTAGCTAATTGCCACCTGCCAGGACTTTTTTCTGTTGATATCCAATCCCCTTCCTCATCTCGTGAAATCTCAAATCTGATTGTCTCCTGAAAGTTCTCCTACAGAAAGCTCTATGCCTGGTGAAATTTTTGTGCTTTTTTTTTTTTTTGTATGTACTATTATTTTTTTAAATCCTTTTATGGTTTTATTGAGAAAAAGGATCTCTGGGGACCAGAGAAGGTAGGAAACAGTTTGTGGTCTCTCTTAAGTTCCCTTTTCCTTCCAGGCCTTGCGGGGGTGGGGCCTCCAGCTGCCCTGCTGACCTCTTGCTTTGGTGGGATTAGGGTCGGGGGCTGATGGGAGGGACGTAAGGACAAACATGGAGCACCTTTAGACACAAGGATCTGGATGTGTCAGGTCAGTGAGCAAACAAATAACCCTAGATAGTTAGAAAACCAAGTTAGGCAGAGTTTGCTGCTGCTGCTGCTAAGTCGCTTCAGTCGTGTCCGACTCTGTGCGACCCCATAGACAGCAGCCCACCAGGCTCCCCCATCCCTGGGATTCTCCAGGCAAGAACACTGGAGTGGGTTGCCATTTCCTTCTCCAGTGCATGAAAGTGAAAAATGAAAGTGAAGTCGCCCAGTCGTGTCTGACTCTTCGAGACGCCATGGACTGCAGCCTACCAGGCTCCTCCGTCCATGGGATTTTCCAGGCAAGAGTACTGGAGTGGGGTGCCATTGCCTTCTCCGCCAGCAGAGTTTAGCCTCACCCAACTAAACTCACCCCCAAACCTACCCCTCGAGGCACACAGGAAGCGTGATGCTCCTGTGTATAATATCTTCTCATGAATGTATGCAACCTTATGAGCAATTCTTGACTTGTAATATGAATTCTACCCTTTTCTTCTTTGCTCAGAAGAACATACTGCGGTTGAAGAAAATGAAAGGATTCTCATTCTTTCTGAGTGTGTGTGTGTGAATTATATATATATACATATATGTATTTTATGTGAGAGGGGGGATAAATGCCCACTGACACTTGGCTAAATAATAGGTTATAATTGATCCCAGTACATCAGGGCAGTAGAGAGTGGGAAGGCCACACACACATACGTACATGCACACACACAGGTTGTCTATTCTGTGTAATTTTGGAAATTGGGAAACAAATTCCTAGAGAACTTAAGTGAATCTCTTGAGACTGTAGTATGTCAGAGGTGCAACTGAGTCTTCCAGTTCATGCCTTTAAACTTCTGTCTTTTGTCCTTTGTGAGTGCCTGGGGATGACCAGGTGCCTGTCTGATACACGCCATATTCCGTTTTCAGAGGAGCTGAGATCAGGTATCCCCTACCAGTCCATCCTAAAGGAAATCAGTCATGAATTGGCTTTCATTGAAAGGACTGATGCTGAAGCTCAAGCTCCAATACTTTGGCCACCTGATGTGAAGAGCTGACTCATTTGAAAAGACCCTGATTGGGAATGATTGAAGGCAGGAGGAGACGAATTGACAGAGGATGAGATGGTTGGATGGCATCACCAACTTGATGGACATGAATTTGGGTAAACTCTGGGAGTTGGTGAAGGACAGGGAGGCCTGGTATGCTGCAGTCCATGGGGTCGCAAAGAGTTGGACACAACTGAGCAACTGAACTGAACTGACAATTTGAGAAGGGTTGAGAGGACCACCATTCCCCAGCGTGCTGGTGAGTATCCTTCTCAGGAAGATGGCGCCTGGCATTCATGAAGTATGTGGGCCGGTGTATTGCTCAATCTTCTCAGGTGGACAGCATTGGTTTTCTGTAATTTGAGAGGAGTGTGGCATGTCAGCTCGGTTTTTATCATGCACCCCTCTTCTCTTCCTGAGGGTTGTTGGCCTTGTGGAGATTTCCTGGAGGTATTTTTAGTGTCTGAGCCTCTGTGTTTGCTCAGGTATCTGGGGCCATGGTTCAGCGACTTGCACAGATGCACTGATGGAACTGATGACTGGAAAGCCCAGGAATTGTCCGACAGCTCCCCTACTGCTTTCAGCTGAGTTACCACAAGTTTTCTGATAACTGACCTTCCAGAATTACAGGGTTTCATTAGCTACCCATCTTCATGCTAAATCAGGGGGAAAAAAAAGGATATATTTTGGGGTAAAGCAAAGGAGATGGATTCAGTGAACATTCACACACCACTTTTTGCCGTGGTCCCTTCTCCCTGTCTTTTTTTTCATGCTGGCTGGACTTCCCCAAGCCTTGCGTCTGTGGGCAAGGCTGCCTGGGGAAACAGCTGAGTCACAGCTTTGCTGCTTCTCTATAATTACAAATTTTATCACCTCATCTGACATAGAAAGGGTGTTGGTTGGAAATGAAATACACATTAGGAATAAGCTCTTTAGAAACAGCAGAAAAAAAAAAAGCCTTTCATAATTATGAAAGGCTATTTTTTTAAGAGTCTGGAGCTAAGGTTATGACGAGACAGAGGAGTCATCTCCCCTTCCTACCCCTACAATCATTCAGCCCAGAACATTCAAATCAACAACACTGTACTTTTTCCATTCTATCAACTCATCTCCTGGTTATTTTGCTTCATGTCCATAGCACACGGGTCCGTCTAATGCACCATACCAGCCACCACCAATGCCCCCATCTCCTCTCCCATCTTCTTTGCTGTCCAAGACTCTTCAAGATCACCTTCATTATGAAATCTTCTTGTCCCCCCCCCCCCCCCCCCCCCCCACCCCCCACCCGTAGATACTCCTTCATGCTGTATCATTTTGCTCTAGGAACTTAAAAAGCAGTGTTCTTGGGTCATTCTCTGTGTCTATCACATCTCCAAAAGGGTTGCTGTTGTTTAGCTGCTCAGTCGTGTCTGACTCTTTGTGACCCCGTGGACAGTAGCCCCCTAGGCTCCTCTGTCCATGGGGATTGTCTAGGCAAGAATACTGGAGTGGGTTGCTATGCCCTCCTCCAGGGGACCTTCCCAATCCAGGGACTGAACCTGTGTCTCTTGTGTCTTCTGTACTGGCAGGCAGATTCTTTACCACTAGTGGCACCAGCGAAGTACCTTTTTATTCTTGTGGTTCTTCCTTCCATGGGGTAGTCTTCAGTATGATCTGATCTCAGATCTCCCTTGTTTCCAACTTAAATCAACCAGGTGCCCTCCCAGCCAAGCTAAGAACAAGGCCCCTCCTTCCCACATGTACATGTGAACCATCCCCCGGTATAGCTAGGGCCTGCCAACGAGTGACGTTTCCTCTTCCTCCTCTGCCCAGATGTGACCTTGCCGATACCATCTCCTGTTAGATGACCGATCCGGATGTTTCTGTTGCCTGGTTGTTATTTTGCCACATGCTTCCTGGACAGGTTTCCAGGTAACCTTAATGGCTGTGCTTCTGGGGAAGGAGGAGTAGAAAATAACTCACCTCTCCAGTAAGTGGCTTTCAAAATATAACAGCATTTAAAAGCTTTTAAAGAGCAGCTCTCTCCTTCCGGCCGCCCGGGCCCTGTTGCTTTGTGATAGGAGTCCCCGTAAGGCTCCATGCTTGGCAACCTCTGACTCGGACAGAAGGCAGATTTAAAGGTGGGGGACTGATTTTTCTCTGGAGGGCTTTTCCATAAGGAGCGTGGGAGGGGAGTCTTTAGGGAAGCGGTGATCAGTGAGATTTGCCTCTCCGTCTGCTGTGTGAGGCTCAACACACTCTTTGTCTCCACAAGCCAACCCCAAACCACAGAGCGGGGCAGTTTGTCCTGGAGAGGCTGAGACGACCAAGACCCGGAGGGTAAGAGGCTGGGGCCATCACAGCCTCTCCTCCCACTTACATTTCCATCCGAAACTTGCAGGGGAGACGTCCTGAAATTGCTTGCTGTTCTGCTTTGATGTGGCCACAGTGTGGCCATCCAGGCTTTACTGTGGTGCGGCTGGGTCCCGGGGCTCAAACATGGCCTGACTGTCCACTTTTGGAAACTGGGAGGCGTTTTGGCCTCTGTCAGGGCTTGAGTTTCCTGTCCCTAGAGCCTTGAGCAAGACTCTCATGTTTACCAAATCCTAGCCTCATGGTTCCTCCTGTCAGGGCCGGGGGAGGAGAAGCAGGCACATCATATCAACTTGACTTGCACCTTCTGTCCCTTCGTCTCTGCCCAGCGTGGAGTAACGAGGGGGAGACTAGCTAGAGGTGGGGTGTTGGGGGTGAGGGGAGGGATTGGTCGTGTGAGCTCTGAAAATACCATCTGGAAATTCTCACTGCGAATCACATCATTAGATCTTCTGTATACAGTTTTTATATTTTTTTCAAAAGTGAAAGAAAGGGAAAAGTGAAAGTGAAGTCGTTCAGTCGTGTCCAACTCTTTGCAACTCCATGGACTGTAGCCCACCAGGCTCTTCCATCCATGGAATTTTCCAGGCGAGAGTACTGGAGTGGGTTGCCGTTTCCTTCTCCAGGGGATCTTCCCGACCTAGGGATGGAACCCGGGTCTCCTGCATTGCGAGGCAGATGCTTTACTGTCTGAGCCACAGGGAAGCCTGAACTATTTTTTAATTCAAATTAAAAACCTACACTAGCTTTTAAATGCTCCAGACAATGTAGTGGATTTTTTGTTGTTTAAGAAATGCTGTTTTGAGTCCTCTGAAAGAGGTGCAGTCTCCACCTGGTTTATTTTCTGTGCAAATTTATGTATTGACATACCATATCCAAGCATTCTAAAATCAAATGCTCACAAGTATCTGACAATATCTAATAGCTACTAGTGAAGTTGCTCAGTCGTGTCTGACTCTGCCACCCGGTGGACTGTAGCCCGCCAGGCTCCTCTGTCCATGGGATTCTCCAGGCAAGAATACTGGAGTGGGTTACCATTTCCTTCTCCAGGGGATCTTCCTGACTCAGGGATTGAACCTGGGTCTCCCGCATTGGAGGCAGACGCTTTAACCTCTGAGCCACCAGGGAAGCCCAATAGCTACTATATCAAGCCCAAATCTTCTCCAGATTTATTTCATCCTTTGGTGTTGCCTTGAGCAGAGAACTACTTAACAACAGCAGCTGCTGCCCATCCAAGTTCACATTCATGGACACAGAGATGGTGGGCTTTTCCACTTTAGTGTGTGAACTGCTTTTCAAGGTTTAGGGAGAGCTTGGTTACATAGCATCTCCTAGGTCTTAAAATTAAAAAAAAAAAAATCAATGTCCATTTTATGTATTGGGTCTTGGGGGACCTAATTAAAATATGCACATAAGTCTTTCAGGAGACAGGAGAGAGAAGAGTCATGCACCGTTTTACATGTGTGAAGAGATAACCTGGTTTATTTTGATGTTTATCAACTCCTTGAAAATAGATTGCAGACCACCACCACTAAAAGTATCATTTGGCTTTAAAGACTGAATGTACTGCAGTTTCCTTGGGTTATTGCGTGGAATGGTGGAACCAGAGGAGCTAAATAGTTCATCTTAAGGCAGATTGAGGTCCAACTCATCCCTGCTTCCAGCAGGATTAACTCTCTGGTCACATCAGCTTTGGATGGAGGTTTCACTGGTGAATGAAAACCAGTCTGTCAGATGTTAGAGAGCAGGGCATGATGATGACTATGGAGTTCCCACAAATCGAAAATATTATGATTCATTCTCCCCTAGCATATATAATTCAAAACAAAGCCTGTGCAAAGCTACAACGTAAATATAAAATATTCTCTTATGGTAACTTCCCGATTGGTGAAAATACTTTGAATTCTTACTTGCTCTTTGGATCGCTACTGTCCCAAGCACACGCTCAGTCTTCCTGTTAAGCTACCTTGGCATACCTGGCAAAGTGGGAAGGGCAGCTATGAAGATGGTCATCTGAGAGAGCAGGGTCCCAGTCCAGTCACAGGGCAAACAGAGGAAAGTGAAGACCCAGCATGGGCTCTGGAGTGGGTGGGTTTCAAAATGTATAGAACAGGTCCTTGCAGGTCCCGAGCCCTGGGGACTCAGTGTATCATCTGCACACATTCATTTTCTGGCTGGGAGGCTGGAGGCAAACAGACAGCTCATTAGGAAAATAACCGAAGAGCTAAATATAATGGAGGAAGTAGGCAGCGGGTCCCAGGCAGATGAGTGTGGCTCACCATCCTTCATGGGAGAGCAGAGACCAACGTGTCCGCCCCTCAAAGGTCAGTTGCTGAGGGCTTTGTCAGACCAGGAAGGGAAAGGAGTTTTTTCAAAGGGCCTTTTGTGGAACACACACAGCTCTGGCTCCTGAGAATCAAATCAAGATCTGGAAACCTGTGTAGCAACCGCTTGTATGCACGATGCTTAGAAACCAGCCCGGGGCCTGCCATCCTTTTTCATTCCCCACCCACCCACTTTTCTTTTTCTGAGAGCTAAGATCTCCCTGTCATTGGGAAAGAGATCACGAAAAAAAAAAAAAATTAAAAATCACCCAAAGCTGATTCCCTTAGTTTCGAATAAAATCAAAGACTGTCACAATATTTTGGTTAGAAGAGATTATTCAGAAAACTCTATAGGAAGTATATTTTACAAATTAGAGTATTATTATTTGTATCATAGATCAGACTGTTTAGTGGGTAATGCGATATAATGTTTCAGCCTATATATTGAAATAAACCAAACCTAGGAATAGATCAGCAATAAACTTGTTAAAAAACTGAAATATAAGTTAAAGTAGAGCCTCTATTGTTTTTGACTTCTAGTTTCTTTTGTTAGATCCTATCTTCTATGTATATTACTGTTTCTTTCTTTTGCTTAGAGTGGTCAAGAATTCTTCTCTGTCCTTTTCTGTCTTCAAGGAGTGTTAGAAACATGAGGAAGCTTCTCTCTCGAGAAAATGTGATATTTGTGCCTGTACTTACAGGTTTTCCCTCCTCCTCCACAGTATCGTTTAGTTTTCAACCAGCACACAGTTCTTGTTTTGTTTGCTTAGTTTTCCTAGATCTGCACCCTCAATGGCTCTGGGCTCTTCAGATTTTGTGTTGTGAGAAGAAGCCACGCCCCACGGGTAGAAAGCTTAGGTTCCTGCACTGGCTGGGGTCCTGCTTTCTAGTCTAAGGCCTATGGCTGATCCTTCAGACTTTCTGAGATTCAGCTTTTGTAACTGTTTACAGAGTTGTTTTGGACATCGAACAGAATAATGACTGTAAAAGCTCTACTCAGATGCAAATTATGTATTGTTATTAGTAAAGTTTCTATTTTATTCCGAGACAGAGGAGCGGTGGTAGTCATTCATTTGGTATTTCTTTTCTTCCTGTCCCTCGTTTTACATGTTTTCCTCCTCTATTCCTGTCCCTGGTTCTCTTCAAATTTCATGAGCTGAAAATGATGTCATCATTATTGAGTCATGACGCTGAATCAGGCATTGAGAATATGAATCAGCTGAAATTAAGGGAAGAGTCATCTCAAGTCCAGAAGGACCTAACACTACGGAGTCAACTTCTGTTGAAGACAGAGAACTGTCTTTCATTGTAAAGTTCTAAGTGAAACCATAAGTCAGAGTAATAAGCCAGAACTTCTAGGGCAAAGAACTGGGGAACTCAATAGGCAATGAATAAAGAGTCAGAGGAATTGACAAATAGCTGCAGAGGGCAGTTTTGAACCTGTAGGCCTAGTAACCTATAATCATCCTTGAAGACAGGAATATCATAATCTCAGCAAGCTGAATAAAGGCGTCCAACCAGTGAATCAAGGCAGTAGTTATGCAATGGCTTGCCTTGCAGTTCCAAAGCTTGCTGACAATAGATTCTCTTTTTCTCCACCCTTTCATTGAAGTTTCTTGACCCAAGAGGGTTGAACACCTGGTAGGAGCCCATGTCTAAATCAGATTCCTTAAGCACTGATTATTATCATCCACCATGTTTCAGTTGTGACTGATGTATTTATAAGTCAGCAGTTCAAGTTTGACTGTGAAACTCTAGTGCATAGAGTCTCAGTCTTTGATTTTAAGCCATAGCCCCTTTGGAAGTCTGGTAGGGCCTCTGGATCACTTCTCAGAATGATTCTGAAAAGTATAAAACAGAATACATAGGATGCTAAGGAAACCAATTGTATTGAAGAAGTGATAAAGTAACATAGATGCTTCTTAGTACATTAAGTAAGATGTATTGGTGGGTTTAGTAACTGTTGTACTTTCAAAGTAGTGATGAATGTTAATGATATTTCAAGATATTGACAACAATGGTTGGTGACTGTAACTCTTATGGTTTGTTCCCTATTTCATAATTGAAAGAAATACTAAATTTCAGTAACAGGTTAGTGAAAATAAATGAGACTTTCCCTGATCCAAATATATAGATCCCTGAATACCATATAGATGCCCCCATTGGATGCCTGTGGACCCAAGGTAAGCACTCTTACTGGAGTGGCCTCTACTGAGATGAATAGCATTACTTGTATCTTCTTGGTGTATCTGTGTATAAACCCAACTTTCACAGCTCCTCTCCAAATGGCATTCATCTGTTTAATGGCAAGAAGGAAACGTAAAATGCATTTGGGAACTAGAGCCAACGTGTGCCTGCTTTGTGCTTTTGCTCAGGCGAGCAGGTATTCTTACAACAGGTAGTCAGGGTTTTAGCGAACTCGTCAAAATAAACTTCTAGAATCATCTTGACTTTAGATGAGGGTTTCCAGGGACTTCAGGGAATCCAAGAAGGCTCGTACAAATGTGGGCTAACATCAGGATCAAGAAAAGCTAAGGCCCACACTGGCGTGACATAAGCAGGATCAGGAAGAGGTAAGGAGTGTTTGGGCTTGGAATAAGCCCAGGCTGGGCAGAGTTTAGTACAGCTTCAGGCCTGGGAGATGGGGTAGCCGCAGAGTGTGGGCCAAACAAGCTGTTTTTTTTTTTACTGGTTTCACAGTGAACACATTTTTCAGTCACTCCCCAATGTCAGTAGAAACAGAAACAACACCCACTATTTTGGTTTGGGAGAACTAGTTTTGTTTTAGAGGCTTAAAGAAGCAAAGAATGTACAAATGTCCACAGTTAGGCAATCTTGATATAGAATGTGTGCTCCAGGAAGCAAGAGGATTAAAAGAGCTTAGAAGTAATGTGCTTTATTTAAACTTTCAGTGACATAGGTTTTTATTTTGGCATCTTTTTTCTTTTTTTTAAAGGGGAGGATGTTACTATAGTGTTTTTCTTTTAACGTGTACAACTTCTGCAGTAAGTTGTATGGGCATGAGCCAGATTTTATACACTTACATGTGTTAGATGTATATGTGTGTTTGTATGTAGAAACTCCAATACTTTGGCCACCTCATGCGAAGAGTTGACTCATTGGAAAAGACCCTGATGCTGGGAGGGATTGGGGGCAGGAGGAAAAGGGGATGACAGAGGATGAGATGGCTGGATGGCATCACTGACTCAATGGACATGGGTTTGAGTGAACTCCAGGAGTTGGTGATGGACAGGGAGGCCTGGCGTGCTGTGATTCATGGGGTCACAAAGAGTCAGACACGACTGAGTGACTGAACTGAACTGAAGTCTAGTTTTATTTTTGTACATGTTGTTGTCTGTTACCTGGATAAAGAAGCATTTGGAAAATAGAGGGAGAGTAAATCAAAGGGCTGATACCTGCATGCCCATTTACGTACTTCTTTGTTCCTGAGTCACAAGGACAGTATTTCCAAACAAATGTCAGAGGGAGCGATGCCTGCCCTGATAAATGTTGTGTCAAAACTGGATGAGGGAACTGCTACGAATAGGAAAATGGACTTCACGTAGTGTGGTCAGTTAGGAAATGAAGACGTGAGGCCATACTCAGAGAATGACAGATTTACTTATGACAACACCCACGTTTCTGAAGCTCGTGCTGTCTGACCGGTGGACAGTCCTCAGGGTGATGGAGGAACTGCCGATGTGTCTGGCAGATGGACTGGGTTGGCTGAAGGTGGAGATCTGGGGGCAGCTGCTGCTGCTTGTAAACAGTGGGAACGCCGAGGGGGCAAGGGGCAGCTGTCCAGCTTAGCCTCGCGGGTATCTGTGCCCTTTGCTCAGGGGGGCGCGTCCTTCGTGGCAGCCTGAAGCTGCCCCGGTGCAGGCACAGCCTTCCTTTTGCTTTCTGTGTTTTCTGAGCAGCAGCATCGTCTCCCATCGGCCCCAGCTCAGAAGCTCTCAGGCCATGCTACTGCCATCCTTTGTGCTTGTGTGTGGTGACTCTGGCCCATGGAGTCCTCTCCATTTTCCATCCCCTTTCTCAGAACAATGATGGGGAAAGTCCCAGCCAAGGTTCTATCCAGGGATGTGGGCTCAGAATTTAACTATAGGAAAAATACCACCTTGAATTTTCCCCAGAACTCAGCTTTGCAGGGTTTTAAATGGAATTGTGAACCACTTGGGGGTCCTTTGCACTCAAGAGAGAAAAATGTGGTCCCTGGTTTTCTTTATGAAAGCCATTTCCTTCCTGGAATATTAAACAAACCAAAACAAAACATTGCACACTGCGTTCTGGGAGCTGCAGGAGGATTAAGAGTGACCTTTAGCTGAGGAACCAGGCAGCCCAACTACAGAAGATTCTGACCTATTTTCTTTTTATGTGTATAATATTGCGCCTCTATGGAAAACACTGGCAAAGCCAGCCTCAAGCAGATGCTAAATATTCTCAGAGAAATGACCTTGAATTAGTAGAGAAATTGTCTAAGTACACACCAGGGTAAACCCAGTTCAAATCTGTTACAGGCATCTCCCTCTCAAAGAAGAGGCTAGGCTTTCTGTTTAAAAGACAGGATATAAGATAAAGTGTACATTATGGTAATACCATTTCCTTATACCTGCTTTATATTACTTGTCAGCTGGTGGCTCAGACCAGGTAAAGAATCTGCCTGAAATGCAGGAAATATGGGTTGTATCCCTGGGGCGGGAAGATCCCCTGGAAAAGGGAATGGCTACCTACTCCAATATTCTTGCCTGGAGAATTCCATAGACAGAGGAGCCTGGTGGGCTATAGTCCATTGGGTTGCAAACAGTCAGACTAATACTTTTAGAGATATGGTTCGTAGAGCAGTGATATAGTTGAGTTATACAATTACATAACAGCTGTAATAAACACAGGTTGATAAGAACATTCATCTTTAAAACAAAATCTTCTGTTGTATTAAATAGTTAATATGACAGGATAATATGCTAATCAAAGGATGAAGCGTAATAAACAAGTAGAGTTAGTTCAGAAAGAAAATAAACATTTATGAAATAGCTACTATGAGCTGGGCACTGTGTAGGGACTTTGGCCTGCATTATTCCACTTGATTCTGACAACAGATTGGAAATATTGAGTATTTGAACAAACAGAAAACTGATTTCATTGAGGGCATAAAGTAATTGTACCATCCGAGAGGTGAGCCCATATCTGTATTGAAAAGCCCACTGCCTTGTCATCCTAACCCTCTACCTCAGGTTACTTAGGATAAATGTGGTTCATCATTTCTTCTCTTTCCTTTTAACTTTTATCATGCCTTCAAAGGGCATGGTCACACTCTCCATAGTGCCTTTAAAAAAAAAATCATTTATTTGGCTGTACAGGGTCTTAGTTGTAGCACGCAGGATCTTGTTAGTTGTGGTATGTGAACTCTTAGTTGCAGCATGTGGGACCTGGTTCCCTGACCAGGGATCAAACCCAGGCCCCCTGCATTGGGAGTGTGGAGTCTTAGCCACCGGACCATCAGGGAAGTCCCTCCATAGTGGCTTTCCTCATCATTATCACCGTCATAATAATGGTGACCATTCACCGACCCCATTTAATGCCTTTAATTAATATTGTTGTTGCTGAGAGATATCTCATTTTACCCATGTTATACTATATGTTTCTTAAAAGTTGATCTGGAGTCTTGCTCATTTTTATATCTTAAGCAGCCTGTTGCACACTGTTCTGCATCTCATATCTCAATATCTGCATCTCAATAAAAAATTTTGAATGAAACTAAAGCAAAATGAGTCCAGGAAGACAATTAAGAGTTTGAAAACATATAAGAGTTTGAAAACATAATGTTCTAGCTAAAGAATGGTAAAGTTATATATTCTTTACCCCGTTCCATGAAACCTACAAAAGGGATGAAATATAAAAGGATGAAATTTTGATAGACAAAGTCCATTTGCAATGAAACTGGGAAATAGCAAAAATCTCAAACTCACATTATCTGCCAAAATTAGTGAATCAGGACTGAGTCACGGGAGGCTGTAGAGAGCTGAGACGCACCTTCTGGGTTCCAGTTAGGATTCAGATTCCTCTCAAAGCTGGAAGGGGCCCAGGTGATGCTCTGTTTTCCTCAGAGCGAGGACTGAAGGTGGGGTTGGGACACAAGAAAGATGTGCTGTTTGTGGGGGTTGTTCTTCGTAGTAGAGAAGGGAGGATGGTGAAAGACACTACTGGGCAAAATATATTTATTTCCCCCTCAATAGAATTCCTATTGAGGAGGCATAGCAGAGGATGAATCAGTGGTAATGGCAGCCAGTTTTGGAGTGGCTGATGAGAATCAAACAGGGAACTACAAATAGATGTAAACAACCAAAGATTCAAGGGCCACGGTCTCTCACCATCCTTCCTGACGCTGGGCTTAGGCGACCACCTTACAAGGGAGGTCACAGAATACAATGACTGTGGCCAAACTACTCTTGAGTCTGTTGAATCAGACCCAGTGTGAAACCTGCAGCTGCCCTAGCTTACCCACGACTCCTCTCCATATTCACCCTTCTCTCCAGGCCTGACGGAACAGCATTCCCTTCAGAGCAAAGTCCAAGTTTCCATGCAGACTGAGGCATACTAGTAAGACCAAGAGCCAATTTAAAAAGAAGTGAAAAGGAGGAAAGAAACTCAACGATCAGAATGCAGATGAAGGCTGCTGTTCAAAAGAATTATCTCAGTGAACCCCAGAATCTCAAATGCACATTTATCTCTTCTTCCAAAGAAATAAAAGAAAAATATGTCTTTCAAAAGCAATTCGAGAATAAAAAGAGATCAAAGAAGAATAAGGAAAAGTAAGTTCAGAAAACTAAGATCATGGCATCTGATCCCATCACTTCATGGCAAATAGATGGGGAAACAGTGGAAACAGTGACAGATTTTATATTTTGGGGCTCCAAAGTTGCTGCAGATGGTGACTGCAACCATGAAATTAAAAAATGCTTACTCCTTGGAAGAAAAGTTATGACCAACCTAGACAGCATATTAAAAAGCAGAGACATTACTTTGCCGACAAAGGTCAGTCTAGTCAAAGCTATGGTTTTTCTAGTGGTCATGTATGGATATGAGAGTTGGACTGTAAAGAAAGCTGAGTGCCGAAGAACTGATGCTTTTGAGCTGTGGTGTTGGAGAAGACTCTGGAGAGTCCCTTGGACTACAAGGAGATCCAACCAGTCCATCCTAAAGGAAATCAGTCCTGGGTTTTCATTGGAAGTACTGATGCCGAAGCTGAAACTCCAATACTTTGGCCACCTGATGAGAAGAACTGACTCGTTGGAAAAGACCCTGATGCTAGGAAAGACTGAGGGTGGGAGGAGAAGGGGACAACAAAGGATGAGATGGTTGGATGGCATTACTGACTCGATAGACATGATTTTGAGTAAACTCCGGGAGTTGGTGATGGACAGGGAGGCCTGGCGTGCTGCAGTCCATGGCGTTGCAAAGAGTAGGACACGACTGAGTGACTCAACTGAATTTAAAGTGAGTTAAGAGTTATGAAAGAAATTGAAGATAATAAAAACATCCTAGAAATGAGAACCACATTAGAACAGATGTTAAAAACATATTCAGCAGTGCAGAGGTCAGATTAGAGAGAATAAAATAGTAATTACAGGATTAAAAAAAAACACATAAATGAAATTAAGTAGAAGGAAGATAGAAGTTATTAAAGACAGCCAACAGCCAGTCAGCATCTGGGGTAGTGGTGTCGCTGAAGTAGAGAAGAGAACAAACGCAGCAGGAAATAAAAATGTCAAGAATAAAACTCCACTGATACAAAGTATGATCTGATTTTGCCGATGAAGAGATTTCAGAGGAGAAAAGCTGACAACAGAATAATCAACACAATGATAGAGAGAGTCAAGTTACTGAAATCTAAGGACAATGTAAGAATTCCTAGGCATCTAGGCAGAAAAATCAAATTTCCTACAAGGAGGGAAAGAGTAGGCTGACCTCAGATTTCTCGACAGAGATACTCAATTATAGAGAAAAGTGGACAACACAATCTGGTTAGCCACACGATGAATCAAAATTAAGTCTCAGGAAGGTGTAGTGTCAGAGGACTGAGATGGAGTCTTAAATCCATTTAGTAGAGCTAAACCAGATGCACGCAAAATTATAGTTCAAGAACAGAATGTAATAACTATTTTAAATGCTAAACATATAAAATAAACATACAATGTAGCATATTATATGAAGTAATAGCCCAAAATTGTCAATAGGGAGATTTGCATTTTTCTTCTCTCCTTATTCACAGCATCCAAGGTTGCTGAAATCGAGAAACAAAATATCCTTGATCATTTTTAGAAATTGATGCACAATATTTAAAAGTTTTACATTTGTAAATTATTTCTGAACATCCTGTAAACAGTCTTTGTATTTTATGGCTTTCTCATGCTTTAAGAGGATTTAGTGAGTGGGGGCAAGGTCAAGTTTTGTCAGGAGGGATACTGACCAGTTGAACAGAGAATTTATCTGGCTATTGTTGGTAATGATTTTAGTTTTTCACTACCAGGAATAATCTGAATCTCAACCAGGAGTGATTAAATTAAAAAATTATGATAAAACAGTGGAAAACCATGCAACTCTTAAAAAGAATGAAAGACTTCAACAGGGACTAACTAACATGGAATGATGTTCAAGTCATCTTGTTAAGTAAAAAAAAAATTAAGTTGCAGGCCTATAGTTTGATATCCTATTTGAACAGAAGGAGAAACTATGTATGAATATGTACCCTTTGCAGTGCCTTTTGGGGCTTAGAGCAGGGGAGTGAGAACAGGGGTCTTCTACTTTGTACATTATTTACTAGGTGCTGTTTGACATTTTTGTAAAGGTATAAATAACTTTTTTTTTTTTTCTCAACAAAAGAAAAGATAAAGGACAGGGTGATTTTTTGTTGAATGACCAGTTATGGTCAGTGAGTTAGAAAGCTATCTGGTGAAACTAATTTGCTTGAAAGTGTCCCTTAAGATTCTGTTGTCACTTAGGTGGGCACCTGGTCTGACTGTGATGGAGCGCACCCCACCTCCGGGCAGAATACAGGTGGAGGGGATGGTTGAGATAGGGGAGGAAGCCGAGGGGCACCATCAGGGATCTGTGGAACGGCCCGAACTCAAGGGTGGGGTTAACAGAGCAGAAGGCTGGGTTTCAGAGAGCAGACTGAGGCATTTGCCTGGTTGAAGGGGCCCAGACAATGGAAAATAGCTGGCTCAGAGCTCAGCTAGGGAAATGGATATCTTACATCCTGTAAAAAGAGGTTTACTCCAGGACTCTTAGAGGAAAAACAGTTCCAAGGAGACCTGGGGTGCCCGTGTCACCAGGTAAATGTGGAGGATCAGCACCAAGTCTGGGAGGGCAAGGAGCACTGGCAGGACATGGGGGGCACTAGGGGTGTCAGCTGGGAAAGGCAAGAGTTGCGTTCTTGTCCTAGACATGATGCCACCTGACCCTCTGGCCTGTTCTCGGAGGGATGTCCCACTTCATGCTTTAAAGGGTTTAAGGGAAGGACTCATCAAGGACACCTGCGGAAGAGCCTGGACAAGGCACAAAGCGTTGTCCATTGTAAAGTGGGCTTTAAGCAAATAGCCCCCTCGCCTCCCTGCTTTACCTTATTTTATTGTCTGAAGTGCCTTTGTCAGCTTCTGCGACCTTTTGGGATCTCTCTCTCTCTCCACTCTTGTTTAGTATCCTGCTTGCCCACCAATTGCCTTGTTAGAGTCACCACAGATGCTTTCCCTGACTGCTGACAACAGAGAGAATAGGCAGGCAGCTTCAGTAGCACGGATGTTATTTCTTTTCTTCTGCAGAGAAACTGCCTCTGGCCGATAGGGCTCTGTCATCATGACCAAGACTTCTTGCCGTCACCCCAGATGCCTCCCCTGGCGGTGGGTACCTGCCAGCCTGGGCTCCCTGTGTGCTTGTTTGGCACCAGCCTCCAGCCTCAGGGGAGATGGTGGGCTCCTCTATTCCTGGGAAAGGCGGTCACTGATCCTCCCCAGCCCACACCTTCCCCTGTGAAAGCTCATGGACCGGTTGGGGAGCCACTGGCCACTCAATTGGTGTCTCTCAATTTTGGAAACTTTTCTCAGAACTTAGTAGCAGCAGGAGGAGGCCACCAGGAAGGAACGTCAAGTACTCAGACGCCTCTGAGCGGCAATAACCTCCAGTGGCTGCACCTCAGGAAGGAACCATGTCCGGGCCTCTCTGGATGTTATCTCCCCAGAATCGCTTAGCCACGGGCAAAGCTGCAATGGAGAGAACCAAGTTCAGCAACAGAAAGTTCAGTTCAGTTACTCAGTTGTGTCTGACTCTTTGCGATCCTATGGACTGCAGTACGCCAGGCCTCCCTGTCCATCACCAACTCCCAGAGTTTACTCACACTCATGTCCATTGAGTTGGTGATGCCATCCAACCATCTCAACTTCTGTTGTCCCCTTCTCCTCCCACCTTCAATCTTTCCCAGCATTAGGGTCTTTTCCAATGAGTCAGCTCTTTGCATCAGGTGCCCAAAATATTGGAGTTTCAGCTTCAACATCAGTCCCTCCAATGAACACCCAGGACTGATCTCCTTTAGGATGGACTGGTTGGATCTCCTTGCAGTCCAAGGGACTCTCAAGAGTCTTCTCCAACACCACAGTTCAAAAGCATCTATTCTTTGGTGCTCAGCTTTCTTTATAGTGCAATTCTCATATCCATACATGACCATTGGAAAAACCATAGCCTTGACTAGATGGACCTTTGTTGGCAAAATAATGTCTCTGCTTTTTAATATGCTGTCTAGGTTGGTCATAACTTTCCTTCCAAGGAGCAAGCACCTTTTAATTTCATGGCTGCAGTCACCATCTGCAGTGACTTTGGAGCCCCCCAAAATAAAGTCTCTCACTGTTTCTATTATTTCCCCATCTATTTCCCATGAAGTGATGGGACCAGATGCCATGATCTTAGTTTTCTGAATGTTGAGCTTTAAGCCAACATTCAGAATATTGTGGCTTAAAACAATAACTTTCAAAAGTTATTGAAATATCAATAACCTCAGATATGCAGATGACAACACCCTTATGGCAGAAGTGAAGAAGAACTAAAGAGCCTCTTGATCAAAGTGAAAGAGGAGAGTGAAAAAGTTGGCTTAAAGCTCAACATTCAGCAGCAGAAGAGCAAGACCCTAAATGATGGGGCTTGTTAATGAGAAGTGATTTGCATAAACATGCAATCAGTGAGCGATGCTGAAGGCCTTCTTCTCGGGGCCTTTCTGACATGTTCTGTCTTCCTGGTACCGTCTCTTCCTCATCCTTAGCCAGTTCCCCAGAAGGCCTTGCCCCCTTCCCTCACTGCCCTATGTCCCCTTATCCCTCACTCTCAGAGATACCCTTTTATTTTGCAGCCTTTACCACACTGGAATGAAATAATTTGTGTAGTCCGCATCTGTCCTGTTCAGTGGTACCTTCCCACCACCTAGCCCAGTGCCCAGGTGCACATAACTTTGTTGGATGAAAGCGTGAATTCTGTGGTGGAGGAACTCCTGTGTGTATATGACAGGGTTTAACACAGGACTAGTTCTGACAGCATGGGATGAAGTCACAAGGTGATAGATGGCATCTACCCCCATGGTATAAAGCAAAATGCTGGGCTTATAGAGGAGGTTATCAGAAAACCCAGTCTTGTTCCCTATAGCTCCCGGCCCCTCACTGGCAGAAGGGGTTGATGCTGAGAAGTCAGCTGACCTGGGAAATCAGAGGCTTTCTGTGAAGAACTGAGAGTGTGCTTCCCCTCCCCACGGGATGAGAGTGGCTTCGTGGAGATCACTTAGATGTTGGCAAAGATACAGAGAAAAGGGAACCTGGTACACTGTTGGTGGGAATGCAAATTAGTGTTGCCACTATGGAAAACAGTATGGAAGTTCCTTAAAAAATTATAAATAGAACTACCATATGACCTAGCAATCCCACTTCTGGATGTTTGCCCAAAGGGATGGAAATTATTAAAAAGTTCACAGAGATACATACCTGCACGCCCATGTTCATTGCAACACATTCGTGATAGCTGAGATAGGGAAACGACCTGAATGCTCACAGATGAATGAATGGGCAAAGAACAGTGTGCACACGCAGGGGAGGACTCATCGGCCTTAAACAAGAAAAGTCTTTCCATTTGTGAGAACATGAATGGACCTGGAGGACATTATGCGAAATGAAATCAGTCAGACAGAGGAAGACAGATTTCTTTGTTTTCTCACTTGTATGTGGAGTCTACGAGAGTCAGACTCATAGAGGCAGAGTAGGATGGTGGTTACCAGGGCCTGGGATGGGGGTGGAGGTGGAGAGGCGATGGCCAGAGGCAACATGGCTTCGGCAATGCAAGAAAAGTTCTGAGATCTGCTACACAGCAGAGTGCCTATAGCTAACGGTGCCGTATTACATAAAATTTGCTAAGAGGGCAGATACCATATTAGGTATTCTTATTCCATGCAGGTACACACACAAATGACTATAAAAAAGGGGGCAAGAGGAGACTTTGGGAGGTGATGGATGTGTTTGCGGCCTTGATGGCTTCAGCAGTGTGCACACTTATCCTCAAACTCACTGAGTTGTACGCATTAAATATGTACAGCTTTTTACATGTAATCGCACTCCAGGAAAGTTAAAAAGAAAACTTGATTTGTGACTCTGTAAGCCTAGGGGACACAGAAGGGGTTGGAAACTGATTTATGTCTGAAAACTCCCTCGGACCTACAGCAGGGGAGCTATGCGTTTGGAAGTCTCCGCGCTTGTGAAGGTTGCAGGGCCCAAGTGCTGATCTGTGGGTGTGGCTGGGCCGCGAGGGTGATGAGAGACCAAACACAGCACCTCTAGGTGGCATGTCGGTGTGGGTCTTGCGAAAGGGCTCTAAGCTGCTGGCTTCCTGCCTGAAGGAGTGGGCAGGGGCGTGCTCCTGGAGGGCCGGCGGAGGAGATGCTCTGAGAGCACTGGGGAAGAGGCTGGAGGGCCCGGCGGGGCGCTGTCCCAGGCCCCAGGGCCTGGCTCTGACAGTGCCTAGAGCAAGCCGAGGACAAATAGTTTCCCCCTTATACCTCCTCCCTGCCCTCTGCTTCTTCAACCCTGGGGATGGGGCTGGGGGGAACCGAGAGGTGGGAGGAGGGGGACAGGTGCCGAGAAGCATTTGGCCTCCCCGCTAAAGCAGGCATAAGCTAGCAGAGCGGAGAAGCATTCATGTTAAATGCATTGCAGAATTTTGGCTGTGATAGCAGACTGGACTTCCTGGTTACCAACATGAAACCTACGCTGAAGGTGACCCCAGGGCTTCTCGTCTAAGATGCGCGGTCCTAGAGGAATTGGATCTTCCAGAGCTTTCATCTCTGGAGACAGAGAAACAGCCATGAAAGTAGGTATGTGGGACCGGGCCACCAGTCCCTCTAGTTGGAGGCAAGAATCTCTTACGTCATCCTGAATTCACCATGGTACATAACCTTAATAACCATCCTTATGTAACCATTTCAGCCTTACATAACCGGAGTATCTAACCAAGTTAGATACTGTCCTAACTCACCGGGGATGACGGAAAGAAGATTCAGGACTGTAGGCGAGTTGTCCTGGGCGAGATGGGTAAATGTCAGAAGCAGGACTCGGCCCGGACAGGTAGGGACTCCTATCACAAGGAACTTTAACTTCCAGAGTCTGCGTGTCTTGCTTGTCGGTTTGGAACTTCTATCGGTAAGCTGAGACATCTTTCATCCAAGAGATAGGATGTGCAAGTTAGCAGAAGGGAGGAGCCAGGACAGATCACTGGGATGAGAACAGTGAGTTAAGGGAAGAGCAGGTGGGTGGTGATAATTGGCCATGGCGGCATAAAGCCTCGTCCACAGGGGCAGGAGTGGAAGGGAAAATGGGGAGAGGCGGGAGGCGCTTTGCCAGCAGTCCCCAGTGCCCCTTACAGCTGTTCTTAGCTGCAGAGTCTGTAGCTCAGGTGGCAGCGAGAACCCTGGAGGCCCTTTTGGCAACCCCTTTGACAAGACTGCCTTAAATTGAACTCTGTTCCTTGAGAGGGGAAGGGCAAGTCTGCAGGCCTGAGAGAGTTGTTTTCTCAAGAGCCTTTTCCCCAAAGCCTTGTAACCGAAATGAACCGTGTCAACCCCCTCTGGTAACTAGCTGATGAGAAGCACTTAGACTTGCATGCAGGGCTCTTTTCAAAAACTCTCCCCAATGAAAACACGTGGAAAAGAAAATTAATAGAGAGAATGTTAAAAGTGAAGCTTTAGTTTGGAATACATGCATCCGCACCGCATCTGAGAGACTGGTAGTTGGGATGCGAAGAGAAGCTGACGTGATGCTTGAAAAGGTTCACCGAGAAAGCTTATTTTGCAGGGCACTCAGGAGCAGAGACTTTGAAATGCTCTAGGTTGTGTTTCTCTACCACAGGAGCTCAGTCACTGTTATGCAAAAATCTAAGAGGGTTTTCAGTTCTGGCTGGCTGCTGGTTTGTCAGGTACGTTGCTATAAGACCGCCCCCCGCCCACAACCCGCCCCCACTGCCCCAGGTTGAAATAAAAGATGGAAAGAAATAATTAGAAAATAAGAGTTGCTTCAGTCGTGTCCGACTCTTTGAGACCCCGTGGACTGTAGCCCGCCAGGCTCATCTGGCCGTGTCATTTTCCCAGCAAGGACACTGGAATGGGTTGCCATTCCCTTCTCCAGGGGATCTTCCTGACCCAGGAAGATCCTGACCCTTCAAACCCGTGTCTCTTGCGTCTCCTGCATTGCCAGACAGGTCCTTTACCGGCTGAGTCACTGGGGAGGCAATTAGAAAATAAACAGCAAAAAAATAAAAAACCAACAGAAAACTTACTAGCTGCTGAGTACAGCTCTAGATACATATTATCACAACCCTCTGAGGCAGGTACTGTTCCACTCAGTGGGAAGCTGAGGCTGGATGGCTCTGCAGACTGGCCCGTGCTCTGCAGCTGGACTCCGTGCTCTGGACAGCTGGTTCTGTGGCTTCTTGTTGGGCACTTTCCCCTCCTCCCTGTCCTCCTGTCACTTCCCAGCAGTGGATGCTGGGCTGTTCTTAGCCTCCCCAGGAAGAATGTGAGCTCCCAGGGTCTCCTGCTCTGGTGGCTGCCAGTTAAAATTTTCATCTACAAAATGAAGATGGTTGTTGGTTCTAGGCGCCCTAGACAGGCCCAGCTAGCTCTGTCCTTCCAGGAATCCCAAACTCCTTTGATTATACTCAAAATGTCTACTGCTTGGAAAGTTATGTTATTGCCAGGCATTAAAAAGGCCAATAAAAAGCACATGTCAAATTTCAAGAAACATCAGTCTAGAGATGCTCAGACTGCCAGCCTCTCCCTGAGAAGTGGGAGAAAAGCTATTGAAATTTGGAAGTGAAGCCAGAACCTGCCAGTTATGATAAACAATTAAAGTAACTTTCTAAACCATCTCATTTTATGTTCCAAACCAGTATAGGCCATTGAGATGTTCAAATTCCAGAGGTGACTAGAGGTATGAATGCCAGTGTTGGAAAGAGCTGTACCCTTTGAAGGTGTCCTGTTCGTTAATCATGGCAAAGGGATTCCCAAAGTAAAATCAGTCTGCCATCAGGAACTCATTCCTAAATGATGACTTTGGGATGATATAGTGGCAAGGCACACAAACCTGAATGATACAGCCGGCTTTTGCAGTAATCCAAGTCCTCTGGCCACATGAATTTTAAATGACATATATGAATAGCTTGCCTCATTCATTCTTTCAGTTAATTTCTATTGAGCACCTTTATGCCAGGGACCAGGCTGGGAGCTGGAGACACACCTGTGAACAAGGCAGTCTCTACTCTGATGGAACTTGTTTAATTAATAACATAGTTCAGTTCAGTTCAGTTGCTCAGTCGTGCCCGACTCTTTGCAACCCCATGGACTGCAGCACGCCAGTGTCCATCACCAGCTCCTGAAGCCTACTCAAACTCATGTCCATTGAGTCGGTGATGCCATCCAACCATCTCAGCTTCTGTCATCCTCATCCCCCATCCCGTTCTCCCGCCTTCAATCTTTCCCAGCATCAGAGTATTTTCCAATGAGTCAGTTCTTCTCATCAGGTGGCCAAAGTATTGGAGTTTCAGCTTTAGCATCAGTCCTTCCAATGAATATTCAGATCCGATCTCCTTTAGGATGGACTGGTTGGATCTCCTTGCAGTCCAAGGGACTCTCAAAAGTCTTCTCCAACACCACAGCTCAAAAGCATCTATTCTTTGGTGCTCAGCTTTCTTTATAGTCCAACTCTCACATCCATATATGACTACTGGAAAAATCATAGCTTTGACTAGATGGACCTTTGTTGGTAAAGTAATGTTTCTGCTTTTTAATACGCTGTCTAGGTTGATCATAGCTTTTCTTCCAAGGAGCAAGCATTTTTAATTACTGCAGTCACCATCTGCAGTGATTTTGGAGCCCCCCCCCCCAAATCAAGTCTCTCACTGTTTTATAATTGTGATAAATGCCACAAAGAATAAGATGAAAGAGAACATATACCAGGATGACTCAAGTTAGTCTAAGAAGTCAGAGAATGCATCCTGGAGGAAGTGATATTTAAGGGGCGACCCATGGACAGAGGAGCCTGGTGCGCTGCAGTCCATGGGGTCTCGAACAGTTGGACATGATGCGCGTGAACCCATACGCACTTTAAGGGTGAGGAGGATGTAGCTAAGTGAGGGAGTGGGGGTGGAGGTGGGAGTGCAGAATGGACTCCAAGTACTAAGTAAAGGCTTGGATGGGAGGGGCAGGGGTTCCTGGAGAACTGAAGGCAGGCTGGTGTGCCTAGCATGGAGCAGATGAGACTGCTAGATCATGTGGCCTTTTTACACCACAGTGGATTCTGTCAGCCCCCTGGAGTCCATGAAGTATAGGAAAGTGGTCAGCTTTTTTTTTTCAGAAGCTCCAACTTTCGAGTTCAAACCTGGTGATCAATTATGTGGGCTCAATCTTTAGCAAGAACTCTATTTCACAGAACAGATAAGGAATTCTTACCACTCATCTCCAGATGCCCAAATCGTCCCAAGTATCTAACTACAGTAAGGCAAACCAGCCCGGCCCCCACAAAATAAACCAGGCAGGAGGTGTCAATAATAACATCTCCCCCATTGCACGGCAGATTCATGTGACTCCAACTTGAGCATTAGGCAATCACAAAATATCAGAGCCACCTACTGACACGGCCCGCCTCCTGCCCCAGTCTCAGGAAGGTAAAACCAGTGGGGCAGGTCCATGTAGGTCGCCATTTAATAAAACTTCAAATGCTCCACCTTGAAACCTTAAGCTTCTCTCAACATTTGTTCCCTTTGCAATCAGAACAGACTCACCCTGGTCTGGGAAAATACTCAAACTCTCCCTTGTTGCATTCAGCAGATTGCTGGTTTTCAGAATTCCCAAGTGCTTTGCAAACGATAACTGAGCCTTTCCATACCCTGGTAAGAAGGCATATTTTCACTCTATAGCTGAAGAAAAAAGTTGAACTCAAAAGACAAATACAATGTCCAGTGTCCAGTGGGGGAGGAATTATACCACTGGGAATCTCATTCCTCCCCGAGGCTCCTCATAAACCAAGCAGAATCATGGCTGGCAGGGACGATTCTGGGTGTTTAATACTAGTGCTCAGTGGAGGCTTGCTCCCCTTCCTCCTCCACTTCCTTCAGAAAACCTGGAGAAACTGCATGTTAAGGCTCCAGCTAGAAGGTCCTTATGTCTGATTCACACTGGATTCCCCTTAGAGCTGGAGCCTGTTATGTCTCTGACACAGCCTTTTAATATGAAGAAAATGATGTGATTCTAAGACGGTAGCCCTGTTTCTTCCTTCTGCCTGCACCGCCCCCAATCTTCCAGTAGCCCACTGTGGAGATGGTACACATCCGCAAATAAAGAAAACACCTTTCCTCAAAAAGTATCTTGGCCTTCTTTCAAATTTATCATTTCTAACAGAGTTGACTCCCTGAGAATCAACACGCACATTCTAGTCTCCTTTGAATTAAGAGTCTAGCCTGAGGGGTGTTGCTGGGATTGTCACTTTCTGACAGTGACCCACCCTAAATAGGTGTTGACACCCAGAGGAGGGCAGGGGGCAGCCAGTACGGAGACATGGTTAAGAACACAGATTGTGGAACACAGATTGCGCCATCGTTTACTAGCTGTTTGTCTTACAAGGAAGTGTCTTAACCTCTCTAGGCCTGTTTGTTGTTGCTTAGTTGCTAAGTCCTGTCTAACTCTTTTGCCACCCCATGGACTGTAGTCTGCCAGGCTCCTCTGTCCACGGGATTTCCCAAACAAGAATACTGGAGCCGGCTGCATTTCCTCCTCTAGGGGATCTTCCCGACCCAGGATCGAAGCCGTTGTCTCCTGCCTTGCAGGCTGATTCTTTACCGCTGAGCCACCTGGGAAACCCAAAGCCTCAGTTTCCTTGCCAGTAAAATAGGGATAGCAGGGTTGTGGTGAGGAGAAATGGGACAATACATACAAAGTGGATAATCAACGGAAGATCCTCCATAAAAGGTAACTGTTAATACTGCTCCCCTAGTGGATGCTGCCTTTGGAGGGCATGTCCTCCACTGGTAAAACAAGCAGCAGGGGCTCCTGAACCAAATACTCTGTGTTCCCACTTCCTAGAGTCACCGGCAAGTAACGTCTCTGTCCCGGGAAGATCTATTACCTTAGGGCATCAGAGAGAACTGTTGTGGGATTTCTTTTTCTTTTCTTTAAAAAAAAAAAAAAAAAAAGAAAAGACAATTAAGAGCTTTGAAATGAGACAAAGGAAAAACGAGCAACAGAACTGCAAAGTTAACATTTTTATTGAACTGAAATCGGTGCAGAACAACAGGGGCCACCACAGCTGCTGAGCTCAGTTAACAACTGAAGAGTCCCTGCGACATCCTATCTTCCTAAAATGGTTTGGGTGGAACAACCGAAAACAGCGTAGATATATATGTATAGATTTTTTAACACTTCAAAATATTTTGAAATGAGCCTCATAGCCTTGTTCAGTTTTCAGGTTCCAGAGGACATTGACAACATCTTCTGTTGCCTTCATTTAGTTGTCAGTTAATATCTTTTCCCAAGAGGTTCCTCTCAAAGCTGGCTGTTGATTCTTCCCCATCCGGTACAGAAGAGAAGGATTTAGTAACACTTAGGCAAGTGATACACTGTAAGAACCTTAAAAGTAGTAAAGGCAAAAACCACACATATGTGACTCAATACTCACGGGGCCAGCAAGACAAGGAAACTGGCTGGAGAGTTTCAGTCAAGTTCCAGAAGCAAAGAACGCACTAGGGGAAGGGGCAAGGCAACCAAGCAGAGGGTCGGAACTGATGGACCGTTTGTGTCTAAACCTCATTTCAACACCTTGCTTCAAACATGAAAATATGCATTTGTTTGACAGAATAAAGTGAAATATTTTAAGGGGAAAGAAAACTCCTATAAAGGTTAAAAGATCAGTCAGAGATGAAGGAAGGTTAATACTGGATTTTTATAATCAATGCCTGCAGCAATGATATAAACTGATGACACCAATTGCTTCTGTGAGAGCAAGTTCTGAACATTCATCTCTACTGAGTATTAACCCCTCTCAAGTATTCCAAGGGAAATACATAACCAACAAGGCAGGAAGTGAAATCCTCACATAAAACAAAAAAACCACATCTAGTTGATGCTATTTTTGGTTTATATTAAATCAGCTGTCATTCATTCTGGAGTTAATTTATGGGTGTTGGTAAAAATCTTCAAGAGTGCTTCAAATTATTTCAGGTGAAATGTGATGAACAAATAATAACTCATTGTCTCATCTTGACAATGCTATTTTACACTTACCTATTTCTCTCAAAAAACAAAACAAAACTGAACCGAAATAAAACCTAAATAAATTCTACCAGAGTAACTACATGTCCACCCATTCCTGCAGCAATTATTTGAGAGAATCTAAAAATCTTGCAGTAGGAGATGAAAGATGGTTATAAATATAAATATTTTAATAGGCCTATGCCTATCTTTAAAAGAGATGCAGTCTCAGGTAACAGCAGATTCAGAGATTTACAACTCTCAAATTTGCAAGACAGACAGATACACATTTTGCAAGGATCTGCCCAATGTACACAACAAACATCTAAATTAAGGCTTTTATAGGTAGGTGGTCAAGTCTATGGGCGTGCAATCCTGGATTTTCAGAAAGCATCTCCAGCTTCCATTGTTACCCAATTTGTAAACCAGAAGACGTGCTGATGGAGGTGGGTAGGAGCTCCGAGGGACAACAATTAACCAACTGGAAGGCTTGCCTTATTTGTAAACAAGTTTTAAAGTAAGGGCTGGCAGTGAAACAATTGAGGGTGCCTCATATGATGTTAAGAGGAAAAGTGATTTGCATCTGCTGAGAGATGAGCTTAAAAAAAAACCCAGCTGAATTTCAGTTCAAGACCTTGAGATTTAGAGACCTAAATGTTTAGAGTCGCTTCCAAGCCAAAGGTTCTCAGACTTTAGCTTGCAGAAGTCACCTGGAGGATACTTATGAAAATGTGGCTATGTGGGCCCCATCTCCAGAGATTCTAATTTGGGGATGCAAGTGGCCCGAGCACCTTGCTTTTGAGAAACACCACTCACAGCAAGTAGCAGCACACAGCCTTTGATTAAAAGGCCATGATGTCTAAGAAATGACCTCTGTGAGGTCATTACCTATGGAAGAATCCCTCAGGAGACTCCACCATAATGATGTGAGGACCAAGTTTATCCCCAGTTAAGTTTCTTTTCCTATTTTTTTCCCCCAACTGAAAGTTTGATATCAATGAACACAATGATTGTACCAATTCTGAGGTAAAAGGAAGAGCACCAGGGATCTCAATGCTTAAAAAAAAAAAAAAAAAATTCAAATTCCCTAGGAGGTCCATGCTATGTAGAAATCAAATTTCTGTGGTAATATATTAGTTATAGTGCACAGGGCCTTGTTGTAGTCTTTGTAATAATGTACTTTTACCATATTATTTACTCTTTCCTGTTAATGTTTTGGAACTCCAAAGACAAAATTCCATCTACATGTTCTCTCAGGTTTTTTTGGATACCAGCATTTTCTGGTTTATGATACACAACGAAGTTATATATTTTTTTGGATGCTGGAGACAAACATCTTTATTAAAGATACCACCAAAATTTTGGCAAACATTTCAAAACATATTTGTAAACATAATGCTTCCCTTTTAAACTGGCAGCACTTTGAAAAACAATACGATAAGACAACACAACTTGTATCAACATTAGTTCAAAATCCTTATATTTTTGACCACATAACTTATGTTCCCACATGATAAAACAAATGATAGTTTAAATCAAAGTCAACAGATAAACTCCATGAAATGAAAGTTTGTGCTGTTTGATGAATCACAGTATGTTATGGTTAAATATATCCGCTCTGTTTTATATTCCTGGCACCCAGGATGAAAAAAAAAATCTTTAAATATACATTTCATGTAGGTAATAGCTTCTTAGCATATCTCTCTTCAAAAAATACTTTATAGCAGTATATAAATAGATTACCTACACATTTCATGTTATAATTTTGCCCCAAAACTATAGATCTGTTTCATTTTCATAACATATCAATTTTGCCCAACATTAATAAAGCTGACAAACTGTTGAAATGGAAATGCTTTTTGTCTTCCATGACAGAAGTAGCAATTTGACAGAAAAATAAAACAAAACACCTACAGTAACACTCATCAGTTGTTTCACCTGAGCGTTTGGCCGACTGAGAGTAGCAGCTTTTTTCCTCCATGCACGCTCACATCCACACCACCTCTGCACACACACAGGTCGCGCACACGCGTTCAGACGCTGGTAGGCCACAGTGTACTTCCCACTGCCCTAATCAAATGGGAAGCAGTGTAGCTAATGAGTAACCACACTAGGTACACAACTAGCAAACACCTTAAGGCAACCATTGCAATGGGGGGTTAACTTGCAGGGTGATCACTGTTCTAGATCAAGTCAGCCTATATATACACGTGTGTATACAGAGCTATACACGTACTCACACACCTTTCTATTTCTTAACCCTCCAAAACAATGTTTTAACTTTTTTTTTGTATTTTGTGCAAATTTCTAAATGTTCTACCATTTAAGGCAAAGAGTTCGCATTAAGAAAGGTCAGAAAATAGGCTTATGTTTATCCAAAAGCATTTCACCTTGCATGTTACTGCTTTTTTTTTTTTTTAAACATACGTAACTTTGAAGTATGGACACTGGATCCCCAATATCTAAAAAAAAAAAAAATCATTTCTAATGACAAACACAGTTTTTAAGGAAAAAAGTTGATTTGAAGTACAGACACTGGATCCCCAATATCTAAAAAAAAAATTATTTCTATTGACAAACACAAGTCTTAAAGGCGAAAAAAGGACCAGAAAAAGCAGCTTCAAAAATGCAAGGAAGCAAAGTAAAATGGAAAAACAAGGAAAAAAAAAAAGGTAACTCAAGTTTACTAATACTGAAACTTTCAACAGGCAAAGTTTCATTTTTTAGAATTTTGAGAGCAACTCATTTGGAATTTTAAATAAATAAGCTTAAGTTTATTCACATCTTCTGGTCCAAGCAGAGCTCTAGTGCCATGATTCTGCTTGCTGTTGGTCAAATTCACCTATTAGTCTTTTGATGTGAGCTAGCTTGTTATGAAGATACTCGCATCGGTATTTTTCTTCGTGGTAATTGGGACTAGACTGTGGATGAAAAAAACAAAACAGGAGTAAGACTATGGAATTTGTAATACTTTCTCAATGAGGTCAGAAAACTAATAGTGATGATACCTACCTGCTTTATCTTCTGATATTCTTGTAAAACTTCTTCATGAACATTCTAGAAAAGTAATAATTAGAAATCAGAAGAGAACTTTTTTTTCTTTGTGGTATAAACAGATAACTCGCAATGGCAAGGGTGTGGGAAATATTAATGATGGAATGTAACTTGGTGTACTCTTAAAGGAAGGCAGTTTAGCAATTGCCATTAAGACTGCAAATGCAAAATGGACTCAGCATTTATACTTTTTTCAGATTACTTGGACCTGAATGAAATGACACATGTTCAGGGCTACTTGCAGCAGCGCTGTTGTGTAAAGCAGAAGAAAGTAAACACGGTCTAAACGTCCACTAGTCCATACAAAGGAATCCTAAGAGGCCATTAAAGATGAGGGGAATGCTGTATGTGCTTACATACAAACGTTCTCTAAGATATATGTTGTTCAGTGAAAAAAGCAAAGTACAAACAGTTTTATATAGTTTGGTATCATTTGTTTATAAGGGAGAAACAAAATATTATGTTCTGAGAATTTTTAATGAAATCAGATAATGTAATAAAATATCTTAACTTACTGGAACATAAGACAATGGTGTATCTTATTGATGATGACATCTTAGGTTCAGTTAAATATGGTATATTTGTGAATTTACTTGTGTATATCTTATAATCACACAGCCTTCTGAAAGAATACACTGGGAACTGGTAAAACTGATTTCCTCTAGGGAGGAGAATTGAGTTGCAAGGGAAAAGCTAACCTTTATGTACCATATGACCTGATATACTATGCATCTAAGCAGTTTCCAAATGCTTATATTTATTTGTTCTGCATAGCTCTAATCATCTCACTCTATGGATGGGACTTTGAGTATTTTCAGGCAAGCAAGTAACCCTCCCAAGGTCACACAAGTAGAGCAGAGGTAGGAACCAAATGCAAGCCGCCTGGCTTTGGAGCTTGCTCCTAACCATTAAGCAATTCTTAGAATTACATTTTAGTTTAAATATAATTGTGGTACCCTAGTAAATAACTATACAGAAGAAAAAAAAAAAAAAACCCCAAAACTCCTAACCACTGTATCACTAACTTCTTGCACTGCCAACCGCCCACTGCTTTGGCTAAGTCTTCTATTACTTTAGGAAGCTTGCTTAAAAGATGAAGGCCCACAGATAGAAGACACAGTGAATCTCCAGGGCTTCCTTGATGGCTCAGCTGGTAAAGAATCCGCCTGCAATGCGGGAAACCTGAGTTCGATCCCTGGGTTGGGAATATCCCCTGGAGAAGCGAAAGGATACCCACTCCAGTATTCTGGCCTGGAGAATTTCCATGAACTGAAGAGTCCACGGGGTTGCAAAGAGTTGGACACAACTGAGTGACTTTCACTTTCAGGGCATAGATGCTTTTTTTCGTGTAGGTTCCTGCTGGAACAACAGTGGACTATGATGGAGATACCATTTGTGGCTGTGAAGTGCGACAAACTTATCTGTTCTACACAAGGAGGGGAACTCCCATTTATACCAGTCCTTTGGCTGAGGGCTCTAAGAACACTGTGGAGACAGGTCAGGCTTCTCCTGCTCTGTGTCAGCTGTAGTAATACTACCAATTAAGGTAGTCAAGTGAGAATGGATTAATACCTGCTAACAAATGTCAGTAGCTGGATTAGCTGGAAGCACCCAGCTTTTCTTCACTTAAACCCCAAACCTGAGTGGTCTTAGGCTCCCTTTAATATTCTATGCCAGACTGAGGTTTAAAATAAATAAATTTACTCAAAATGGTAATTTTGGAAATAGCATCAGATAAGCTGAGCACCAAAAAATTGATGCTTTCGAACTGTGGTGTTGGAGAAGACTCTTGAGAGCCCCTTGGACTCCAAGGAGATTCAACCAGTCCATTCTAAAGGAGATCAGCCCTGGGTGTTCTTTGGAAGGAGTGATGCTAAAGCTGAAACTCCAGTACTTTGGCCGCCTCATGCGAAGAATTGACTCATTGGAAAAGACCCTGATGCTGGGAAAGATTGAAGGTGGGAGGAGAAGGGACGACAGAGGATGAAATGGCTGGATGGCATCACCGACTCGATGGACGTGAGTTTGAGTGAACTCCGGGAGATGGTGATGGACAGGGAGGCCCGGCGTGCTGCGATTCATGGGGTCGCAAAGAGTCGGACACGACTGAGCGACTGAACTGAACTGAACTGATAAGAACTATAGTCTGAGTTGAGTAGGTAACGCAGTCAAATACGTTGATGAATCCCAAATCCAGCTTTTCGTTTTTTCCTATTTAGTCATCTGTATTTTTCTCAGTACATGTTATGTCATGGGAAGTATATAAGTATATATTATACATTTTATACACATTATGTAAAAATGGTGATTTTTTTTTACATTGGAGGAATTAGAGGCTCATTGTGTTACTTATTTTTAAGAACTATTTCAAATATTTATTTTCCTAGCTAATTCTAAGTCAAGGCCAAAAGCTGCGGAGAGGCTGGTCTGTGAAAGGACCTGCTCTGAAGGCTAGCAGGACGTCTGGAGATGGGCAGGGCAGAGAAAGGAAGAAGGCAAAATATGAAGACAGTCCACTGAGGAACACATGTGTTTACCTGATACTCTTTTGAGCCTGGAGAAAGGCGTTTTCGCTGTGCATCCAGTTTGATAAATCTTCTAGCCACAGTCTCCATCCTGGCATGCAAGGCCCTATATTCATCATACTCAGCGTTGAAGTCATCCTTGTAATTCTGGCGTTGCTCATAGGAGACGATGGCAATATATTTTCTAATAAGACAAAAGGTAAATGGAGAGGAGCTTTGAACAAACACGATGCACAATATTGAAACCAAATATTTGGAAACCACATCTGTGCGTTGTCTCCCTAGGTTGAGTCCCATTCTACCACTGCTTGCGGCCTGCCACTCCTTCAAAGACCTTCCAGGTGAAATTATCCCAGGGCAGAGTTTAAAAACCTCAGTGAAGGAAAGTAAATGTGGGGAAAAAAAAAAAAAAAACCATGGTGGCAATGGAATTACAGTGCAACTAGAAGACAGCACTCACACAGAGGGAGCTTCCTAAAGTTTTCTGTACTCGAAATAACTGACTACCACGCTAGCGCAGAGGCCAGCCCGTCTGTTACGAGTCATGTGGAGAGAGCAGGGCTGGTGGGGGACCGTGAGACCCGGGGAATGTCAAAGTCCCCAAGGGCTGAAGGCCAAGCTCTCTCCAGACCCGCTGCCTTAGGAGAGGGAGTCTCTGCCTTTGGCCTTTCACACCTGCTGCCAGCAAGGTGCCTGGGGCCGTTCCCTCTGCGCCTCTCCTCCCATTTCTGGCAAGGCAAACATAAAATACAAAAGGGGGATTGTTTTACCATTAAAAAAAAAAATAAGAGAGTAGGAAAAATAAAAAAGGGGAAAAAAGGAATAATTCTCTAGTTCTTTTCAAACATTTACTGCCATACTATGTGTAACAGAAAGCCAGTTTATACTATCAGTTTATTTTTTTAATAGAAAGGCTACAGATATTTTACTTCAGGGTGTGAGGATCTCTAGGGACCTAGAGAATGAAGGTCGTCTTCCCAGTGTCAGTCTGTTCAGTGGTGGTGAGTAAATCAATAATATTAAAATTTATATCATTTGTGGATCGGGGTCTTTGCAGTCTGTGCTCCTGTCATGGGATGCAAAATTCCCTTGATTTTTTGAGATAAAAACAGATTTTAAAGCAATTTCAAGCAGGAGCTTCAGGGTGCCCTGGGGGTACACATCTATTCTTTATTGAAGAAGATTTTGGGAGTTCAGTCCTCTCAAGAATGGTTTTAGACAATCTCACCAGTTTTGTTTAAAATGTAAAATAGCACAGATGTCTATTTGCAAATGTGAGAAAAGTGATGCAGTGAGCAACCTTAATATCCTCATTAATATTTTTATTCATGCTGAGTTAGACCGTGTGGAGGTTTAATTTTCTAAGTGTAATTGAGACAGTGGTAGTATGCTGATTTAAAGGCGCCCTGCTAGTGGTACTTGCTATAAAAGGAACCTTACCAGCCAAGCAGTGAAGCCATCCTCTCTAGAAAGGTTCCTGGGAATAAGCATTCATAAGCAAAACAGCTTAGCTGAAACTCAGGTTCCATTTGTTATATAAAACATTTATCCCACTTTCTTCAAAATCATACCCGAGGCCACACCCTCCTTATTTAATTTAATTACTCCCTCAGGGAAAAAAGTACCAAAGTGGCCAGCAGTTGTGTTGCTATTATAGAAGATTATTTGGTTATACTGACATTTTAATGAAAAGTATTTCAATATTTTCAATAAAAATTGTTACGGTTCTGCAGTTGGCTCTTAATATAGTGATAGAATAAAATGTTAAATACTTTGGGTAAGTCACAACCACAATCTTATTAAGAAGTGTCCATATTATAAAAAAATTAGGACTGTTGTGGTTCAGTATAAATTATTCAGAGGCTGGTCATTAAAGGTTTTATAGGATGTTCTTTTGGTTTTCTTAAGAAACAGGTTTAAGTTCTATATTTTTAGTGATTTTTCTGAAATTCCATGCTTTATCACCATTTTAAGAAGATTTGCAATATTTATATAAGATAGCTTTGGTTAAAATAAATGCTTAAGTAAATTAAGCAATCATGGAGGTTATATATTTTCATGATTTTTAAAGGAGCTAGAAAATGACAAACATACAGAAATGCACTGAGGCAGATATTTGCAGCAACCATCTGTAGATCAGTAAATTAAAAACAACTTTAAGTACATAATTAATTGCTTAAGTTGACAAAACACAGCAACACTCTGAATACATGAGAGAAAGGTTAGAATTACTTTTGAGTCTCCCCACATGATTTTGTCCTATGTAACAACTATACAGCAGTATTACTATTGTATAAGAGGAATTCAAAATCCATCGAAAGAGAATGAGAGCACAGTACTGCAGCTGTTATTTGAGGGGGCCACCTTTCACAAGACTTGAAAGGGAATGCATTTGGAGAGGTGACCCCCCCACATCAGTGGAGCCAGGCACTGTCCCCCATCCATCCCTGACTGGGCCAATTCAGTGGCAGCAGCTTTTCCAACCCCCCACCCCACCCTGGCCCCAAACACAGACTTTTAAGATGAGAGAGTATTCAGCATGGTTTCCTGGATTCCTTTTAGTTAAGAGATGATAACCGGCTTATCATTCCATGCTGTATCATCCCCAAATAAGTATAGCTTTCACCACTACTGTTAAGCAAAGTGGCACATTTTTAGTGTAAAATGTTTTCTACTCTGGCAATGAACGTCTCATGAGACACGGAGCACCACACCACAGTTTAACTTTGTGCACCATGAGACGCTACTGATAGAGAAACAAGGGTCATACAGCCCAGGCTCCATTTTCCAGGCTCCATGTAAACTCTCTTAATTTTCTAAGCTACTGGTGAGTAAATCTGTGTGTTCTTTCACTCTCCATTTTTCTAGACTCTTGCAACTTAATTATTTTCTTCTTACAAAAGCCTTTTGAGTCTGTAAAAAAAGAAAAAAGCTAGAATTATGTGTCCAAGTTATAATTTTTATGATGACCAGTTATAAGAAAGTCCCCAGCTTAGCATTTAGCAACTTGTCACAACAAGAAAAACATTATAACTAGTATTAGAGCGAAATGAGCAAATTTTACTGCTCTCTCCTCTTAATTTTATGGCACAGCTTAATTTAAATCAAAAGCCATCTATCTCTAGTTTGTATTAACTGCAGAGGTTTAAGCACTTTGTCAGTAATAAACTGTCCCTTTGCGGGGGCGGGGGGCCCAAATGAGTGACTATGCACTGATAGACTGTCAGCTTTGAAGAGTAAGATCCCTGAAATCTTTCATAATCAAACGCTTGGCCTGGCCTCAGAACAAAGGACAGGCTTCTCTATACTTAAAGGCCACTGAACAGAGCTCAGGGCAGGGGCAGGCACAACCTGTTGAAGCCGACAAGAGTGGACTGGGGACGAACGGCTTAATGGGAGCCTTTCAATTGCAGGGGTGGCTCCAGGACTCTATTTCTGGAAAGTCTTACTGTTCTGATTTGCAAATTATGGGAAAAGAGTTTGTAAACTTTCTAAAATTGAACAGTTCTCCCCCACTGGCAGACATCTGAACTTACATCAAATAATCTGGGAGTTCAATTGTTGAAGAAGGCTCCGTGGAGGCAGTGCAATCCTCTTTAACTCCTGCAAAGAAAAAAAAAATTTTTTTTCAAGCGTTCACCAAACAGTATGGTTACAAAATGCCTATAATTCTAAAATAGATCAGAAACATCTGGAACACTTTTCCTCAAATTCTATTCTTCCATCTCAATAAGCAACAGTGAGCAAGGAATACAATTGAGCACGAACAATAGAGGCCCTGTGACCAGCTCCAGCAGAACCGACGCCAGGCATTGAAAGCACCCTGGCTACTGCAGTGTCTGCACAATAAAGGAATTCCATCTTAACCCAAGGTCAATCTCCTATTCTTTCAACAACAGTTGTGGCATCTGCCCAGCAATTCAAAGACTGTGGTGGCAGATGCAGCCAGACAATGGGAGATACAAATTTTATATCAACATCTACTTTTCGAAGGATTCAAACAAGGCAGATGAGATAATGAAGTCAGGTAGCAGACTGCTTCAATCAGTGTATTTTTGCTGCTATTCTTTTTGTATGCAGACAGTGCAATTGGGCAGGAAGTTTTCCCATCAATTTAAAGTAATTTAAAATGTTATTAGTGAACAATTTACACTCCTGTAATCTCTAACCCTGATAGTACTACATGGCTTTTTTCTTAGGAGGCCAAAATAAATAGATAAATCAAGTGCCAGTCACTCAGAACTATGCTGTGAATCCCTCAGTATTCCATTTGTTTGAATGTACCATTTCCAGAGGGTATGTTTAGATTTTTTATTAGGGTAATTTTTTTTATCATTCAAAGTAGAATTAAACTAGTAACTCAAACCCAAGCCCTGCCTGCTGGCAAAACATACATGTTCAATATAAAACAAGAGTGAGCATTTAATAATTTCTTGGTTTAATATTTTAAAGGACAAAGCACACTAAACAAATTATGCAGACTTTGTGGACTTACTGTGTGTGCCTATCTGATTCAGGCTTAGGTAAAAGCTTGTTTTCACAACAGCCTGAGTCTTAAAGGAAAAGGCATTGAGTGCTTGTCGCCTGGCTTCTCCTTTGCCACAGACATCAGATAAATTCCAATGGGTGCAGAGCATGTGGGTCTGAATCGGTCCTCAGTTTATGATAATCTCAACTGGCTGGTCCATCCTTAGTGAAGGATTTAGAGACTAGGTCTGCTTCTCTTGGCTTCCAAGTGGGAAAATAGTCAACCTCTGCTGTAGGACTCAACGTTCTGGGATCCAGTCCTCCCAGCAGATGCCTCTGTCTCGGGATTACCTTCTGATGGTGGGAAGTGTGGAGTGGCTCACTGAGCACAAAGTTTCATTATTCTCTTTTCTTTTCTTGATCTGGCAACTTCAAGTATGATAGTGTTTGAGGAGAAAAAGCTTACAGCTGACTCTTGGGCTACTATACACTACCACGCTGATCTAAATATTTCAACAGCCATGCTTTGATGAGCAATATACTCAATCCACGTTAGTAAAGGCACTGATTCATACTATCCCCATAATCTAAGCTTCTTGTCTATGGTTAAAATGGTCAGTTAAATCTAAGTAGTACAGGCTTTTAGTATCATGGGCGAATCACATAAAGATAAAACTCCTTAAAGTCTAATCACTGAAGTACATTTTCTAAAGTTGTATTTTTCTGGGGAATTTTACCTTAGTTATGCTAGGTTTAAAATTGGTAGCAGTCCTAAATGATGAGTATGGATCTTCTCTATGCTGGTGTGTAAGACATTACGTTTTAAATATATGGAGTAAGAGAAATCTAATTGTGTCATTAGGTTTTAAAGATTGCTATATGTTAGGTAAGCAGTGTTTCTACTAACTGTTCTTCAGAGGTAAAGCATGATTTTAGGCTTCTTTGGGTCTCTAGATATTTGACTTTTAAAGCTTCCAGAAATGGTTAAATTTATTAATAACAACTGATGCTAGTTTACTCAAACAATGTTCTGAAAATTGGGGGGAGGGGGGGAAGAAAAAAACCCCAAATCTATCAAGCTAGTCACCAACAGCCTTGCACAAGACAAATTGCTTTCAGTCTGAATGAAGATGATGCTACGGATCTCCACATGTAATTTTACCTCGCCTGTTTTATAAAGAATTGGACATTTCCCCTGTGCTATTATTAATTAAAGCAAGGTTGACCCTGTTTCTTTGGCAAAGAAGGAAATGAGTATTTTTGTTGCTAATTGTGTGTCTGGTTAAATCAGTTCAAGAATGGCATATAATAGGTCACGTTGAGGTTGCACAATACTGTGACAGCTCTGGAGAAGAGCAACAAAATCCACCTTCTCAAAGGGGGTCCCTGGAGGACCAAAGGTCATTTTCAGATGTCACCATCTTATTAATAAATACAGAAAACCATGGTTAATAGTTGGCTAAGAAGAGACAGAAAGTGACTACTGTAAAATGGAAGAGAAAGAATCTTGCTCCAAAGGACAATACTAAAATTAATAACTAAACAGCAGGTCATTTGATAAAAAAGCATTACTAATTCTAAACAGCACACTCTCACACTCAGCACAGTCCCCTCTTCCTGTTCATTTAACCCACAGAGTTGGGTTTTTACAAACGCAAAATACCTTCATTGGAATCCGGATTGGAGTCGTTCAGCTTGGCAATTTCCTCTTCTCTTTTAAGGTCCTCTTCCTTTTCCTCAATCATCTCAATGTCTTGCTTTTTTATTTGGTCCTTTTCCTTGTGTTTTTTAGACTTCTTCTTGGACTTTTTGTGAGACGAATGGTTTTCTTCCATAGGCTTTGGACACTTTAGTAGAACTGAACCAGGGGGTAAGGTTTCCAGAGAAGTCCTAGAGGTATATTTGTCTTGCTGGTCCTCATAGATACTACCATCTTGACTAAAACTGTCAACAGGTAGGTCTTGAGTCCCCCGGCCTTCTGGAGTGCTAGGGGAATTGGAGTTAGAATTTACAGTCTGAGGCGGGTTGGAGACAGGCAGGTGGGTTGAAGGCAGCGGTGGAGGCGTGGGGATGGCAGCTGCTGCAGGGGGTGGCGGGAGGCCTGCAGTGGACTTTTCACTGGTGGGATTCAAATGGCCGTTCAATGTTGGCGGCACTCTATTTGTCAGGTGAGATATTCGAGCCTTTTTATTCATTAAAGGATCAATGAAATCTGAATCCAAAAGCCGTTTCTAGGGGTGGTGGTGAGGGGGAACAGAGAAGAAAAAAAAAACAAATGAGCCAGTTTGCATTAAAATGTAATACATGTGTCACTTGTTACCATATGAACTGAGTAATTTTATTCATACTTAAATTTATAACCAATTTAAATTCACCACCAGTATCGTGTTAACTATTTTCTGAGCTTAAGCCACAACCTACAATAAGTTTTCATGTCTAGTGTAAAAAAAACAGAATCTGGAAAATATGGCTTTCTTTTTTTTTTAATTAATTAATTTTTTTGACTGCACTGGGTCTTAGTTAGGGTATGTGGGATCTAGTTGCCTGACCAGGGATCAAACCTGGACCCCCTGCATTGGGAGCATGGAGACTTAGCCACTGGAACACCAGGGAAGGCCCCCTAACATGTTTCTTGAAGAAATATATCAGATTATACTTTCTGATCATGCAACCCCACCCCCAGTTTCTTGAGAGACTGCTGCTGCTGCTGCTGCTGCTAAGTCGCTTCAGTCGTGTCCAACCCTGTGAGACCCCATAGACGGCAGCCCACTAGGCTCCTCTGTCCCTGGGATTCTCCAGGCAAGAACACTGGAGTGGGTTGCCATTTCCTTCTCTAATGCATGAGAATGAAAAGTGAAAGTGAAGTCGCTCAGTCATGTCCGACTCTTTTCGACCCCATGGACTGTAGCCTACCAGGCTCCTCCATCCATGGGATTTTCCAGGCAAGAATACTGGAGTGGGTTGCCATTTCCTTCTCCACTTGAGAGACTAGGCCAATTTATGTGCATTATATCACTCAGGAAGTGTATTAAATAGAGGTGGCCTCCTCCTTCTGCTGGCCACAGCTGACCTACTTATATTCAGTGAGAACCTCCTCTGAATATAACCAACCATTATTGGTTGTCAGAATCAACAGGGGTAGGAACAGGGCAACAAGCCTACACTTACTTGAGCTCTATGAATGTGCTAAGATGCTGCAGTTACAAGTATTTTGGCTGTTACTTATTATTTCCCCTGTCTTAAGATGGGAACAACCAGCACCTTCAAAAGAGTTTCTCTATAAATCTCTATCATTGCTGAAACACTATCCACTTCCTCCCTGGCCTCCCCTTAAATATATCTCTTCACTGGATTAGAAGATAAGTCTTAACAACTGGTCCATAAAAATAATATGGAATTTGTTTCAAAAAAGTAAAAAAAAATCATGCTAATATCATCCTAATCCAGGAACAACAATAACAGTATTTAAAATAAAAAGGGAAGTCAGTGAGTTGATCCCCATTTCTGTCCCATCTCCCTAAGCCTCAGGAGGGGGCCTCAGGGACAGGAGCCCTCTGTCTACAGCACTGGGGGAGACAGGTTGGTCTCACCGCTAGTCCCAGAGACCTGAGAGCATTCGAGGCGGTCTGAGAAGCAGGTGGGCTTGAACTCTTATGCTGCTCAGGATCTCCACACCTTCTTCCAACTGAATCTTTTGGGGGAAACTCTAAGCTGGAATGGAGTCTAACTGGAATAGTCTGATTGGGATCTAGTCAAAAAGTGCTTTGAGAAAACATATATGGAAACGGCAGAACTTTTTATTTGCTTATATATTCAATTTTCTCTAAAATTTAAGACTTGATATAGGGCTGAAAAAATATTGTCTTCTAGTTAGTGATTAAATGGAAAACTAGACAATCTCAACAAAATGAAAACTTAAAGAACCGCATAGCAAGGTAGACGTTAAGTACCTTAATGACAAACAGTGCCATGTAGCGGCAAAGAGTTCTGGGTTGGGAGCTGGGATCTGAATTCTAGAGTGAGCTGTCTGAGCTAGTCACAACTTGCTATGTGACTTTGGGTAGGGAGGCTACATAGCTTTTTCTGGGTCTCATTTCTCTTACGTGCAAATCGGACAACCTGAAAAAAATGGTACCTAAAGTCCATTTCAGGGCTATGATTATATAAGCTTATGCAGTACCTGAGGAGAAGATGCAGGGTCTCTACTAGAACATACAGGAGATTCTGAGCGGCTGGTGCTGGCAGCATTCTGAGATGGGTTTAATTTTCTGTAAAGCACACACATGCCCCAGTTAGGGAGACAGTTTTCAAATGTTCATGATAGAAAGCCTACCCTTGCTTCTTTTTTTCCATCTCAACCCTAAACTAACAATGACTAAAATAATTACTTATTTGCATCATTTTTAAAGGCAGGGGAAAAAAAAAAAAAGAACTTACCTTGAGAGTACTGACTCTAATGACCGTCTGTCTATTTCATTGTATCCAGGCCAGTCTCTCTGAAGCTCTTTAAAAACATAATCCTTTAAGGTATATGACAGGTCCTTAGGATTCAGATTGGCTACCTGGAACATGGTGTGAAAACAGAACATTAGATCTTTTTGCGATTTCCTAGCCTAAAACAGGCAATCTTTTGGATTTATACCAAAAATAACTCCAAAGGGACTGCTAGCTTTGCATATGCCAGATCTCAATAAATACTGTTTGACTTCACTTGGGGAATTAAATAAAACTTTATATGCATATTTAAATTTTTTTTTTCCTGGATGGCTGCTGTATGTTAAATAGTAATTATACCATTATGCAAAAAGTGGAGGAAGGTTTTTTTTTAATATTTTTTTTTCCCTAGTCAAAGGAATCTAAGACAGTTTTCTTAACAACTTCATTATTTATTTCTGGCTATAACTCCATTGGGGCTTTCCAGGTGGCTCAGTGGTAAAGAATCCACCTGCCAATGCAGGAAACGCCGTTCCATCCCTAGGTTGGAAAAATTCCCTGGAGAAGGAAATGGCAACCCACTCCAGAATTCCTGCCTGGAAATCCCATAGTCAGAGGAGCCTGGCAGGCTAGTCTGTGGGGTTGCAAAAGACTTAGGACTTAGCAACTACAAAGCATTAACTCCATTACTTTTGAGTCACCATACAAGTCCTTGACCACTTGTGTTAAGTAGAAATCAAACAGTGCCTATATGCTGGTTTACAAAACTTTCCCTTCAGTGATCAACAGAAATTATCTTCATAAATAGTATCAGTTCTGATGATCTTTTTTTAATTTTTAAATTTATTTACTTTAATTGGAGGCTAATTACTTTAAAATATTGTATTGGTTTTGCCATACATCAACATGAATCCTCCACAGGTGTACATGTGTTCCCCATCCTGAACCAGTTCTGATGATCTTGCGTGTCATCTTCTTGGCTTGCTAAGCTTGCTCCTTATAGCTGCCAGTACTCCTGAAGAACCACTTTTTCAAAATCCTTGAAATTCCCCCAAACCAATAAATGGAAACAGAAACCAAAACAACCCCCAAATTACTGTTATTAGTCAGCCAGTTTATTTGCAAGTGTAATCTTTTCTTATCCTCTAACTACAATTCCTTGTGCGTCCAGGCCCAGGCTCCATTAACAACATAAATGTATGGATTCAGGGGCTGAACCAAGAGTCATTTCCAAGGCTGGCAGAGAGGTATTCTTTTATTTTCCTACTGGAATGGTCTTTTTAAAGAACTTTACTTCTTTCCATGTCTTTTAAAAGTACTATAAATTGTAATAGATATTTTATGCTTTTCTCACAGCTCAGCTGAATACTAACAATGTTGATATACAGTAGAAAACAATAGACTTCTCTTAAAATTTAAAAATAAAATGAGATACAACTAGATTTCTCAAAGTGGAATAAATACAATGATTTTACAATTTACAATCTGCTAGCTCCTAATTTGTAACTCCAGCTTCAGTTGCCCTCTGGCCCAGACCCTTACATGTAACTACCTACTGAATCTCTGTCTCCATTTGGGTATGTCTCACAAACATCTTCCAAAGAGAGGGCGTGTAGACAGGACTCCTGAGCCCCTGCACACAGGCGTTCCTTTTCCTTTGCTCCCCATCTCAGTCAGTGGCTCAGGATCCATTCAGTTGCTCCATTTTGTTGTTCTGGGGCAAAGTCCAGGAACTGGCATTTTTAAAAAAGCTCCCTAAGGGATTCTAATCTGCAGCTAGGACTATGCTGCAGATCTAGACTATGCTCTAGATTCTATCAGATAGTCAGCAGCAATGGCACTCACGTCTCACTTGCTCAGGAAGTAAGTACACCTACATTTAAAAATTATATACAAATACACGATCACATGCCCACTGACGCACATCAGTAGCAGCCTCTGTGTGAACTGCCTCTGCCATCTTTTTGCCTTCTCATCCTCTAACCTACGAGGCGATTTACAACCTTTCTGAAAGTTCAGCCATGAATTATTTGGTGACTTATAACCTGAACCTCCCTCCTTCTCTAAATAAAAAACTGAACGCACATAACTATACCTTCATTCTCATTCATTCTTTCATCCTGTCTCTTGAGCTCTTCAAATTGCTATTTGACAGATGGATTTAAATTAAGTGTTTTCAAAAAGTACTCAAATGACTTAATAAGATTGTTGAGATTGCTCAAGATATCTTGGGGACTGGTTAACCCAGAACTGAAGATTATGATTTTACTCTTTCATGATATTTAGTATCATGACATGAATATAAGAGAAAATAGATGAAAAACAGACTTAAAAAATGTTATTCCTTGAATAATAGACGGAAACCTGAAGGTGTATTTTATTTTTTAAAGATGAAATTTAGGAACTTTGAAAATGTTACTGCTTTAGAAAAAAAGAAAGCAGACGTGATTTACAGTGGATTTGAATGCTAACCAACATTTATGACCCAAAGTCATTCTGAAAAATACAGGAAGTTACAGCCTGAAGAACTGTTGACTTTAACAAAAGTAATGACCTACATTTATACGTAAGCTTGTTATTTTACGGTAACTGATCAGAGGTAATACTTAACACATTCATATCCTTTAATGAAGATAGGTGACTGATTTCAGCATATCCAATGGTAGAAAAAGGCCGAGTATTACACACAGAAAGAGCATGCAGGGTAAGACATTCACAATTATTTAGTAAGTAAAAATATTCTAGCTTATACCAACCAAAGACCAATAAAATACACTTATAACTTCATCTACATAAACTAGTAAAAAGTATGGCAATAGTTTAGTACATTCAGTACTAAAAGCAGACAGCAAAAACTTATTTTAAATGGAATTTCAAGCAAAATTTGTTTAATCCAAATGAAGATAATGACTTGAAACTTTTTTTCAATCATTCAGAAGCCTCTAACTTATAAAACCTAGTGTAGCTGTCCACATTTCAGTTAGTTTTTCATTAAATGTTTAAACCAAGATGAATTTAAGCTAATGTTCATATACCATTGATCAAAACGATCCTGAAATTTCTCTAACTCAATAATAATGATAACAAGCCTTCTTAAATGATCTCCCCAACAAGACGGTGGGCAGACGGAACTCTCTCCAGCTCTCCTCACCTGCTGCAGAACTGCTCCAAGGGAGTTTTTGTCTTTCTGATTGACACCGTCTTTCTGCAGTCGGGCCAGCAGCTCAGGCTTCTTATAGGCCTTCAGTGCCAGCAAGTGAATCACCCTGTCCCGATACGGCCGCTGAGAGACACTGTTGCTGCTGTGTGTCTTGCGAATCGTATTTGCAGGGTTCATGGGGGTTGACCTTTTCCTTTCAGGCACTGCATCTGAAACAGCTTGAGGAGCTTTCCGAATTTGCACTCTTTTCCCTAAAGTCCAGCAGAAACGACATTGTTAACACACTTGCACGCAGTAACATCATGAGCATCTCAATTTCCATGACTCTGATTTAGGCATCTTTTCATTTCTGGAAGGAATAAAGACCTCATATTTCAGCTTTTGTTTTATAGAAAGATATGCAAACTGAAAGCATTCTGAATAAATGGCCTAAAATATAGATTTGGAATTTTCTGATAGAATCATTTATTGGAATAGATAAAACTTATAGAAGCATTTTGGCCACTTAGCTACACAGCAACACACTGGACATTTTAAGGCTGTAGGCATTTGATGTTAGGTGGAAATAATTTCCATGCTCACCTGTGCTACTTATGGAACTTAAACCTACATATTGTATGTCGTTTCTCTGACAGACATGAATACAATGAACTTGCTAAATGTGGAAAATATGTTTGTCTCACTAACGACATACTCTCAGCTGAGTTCAGTCATTAGCTTAATTTCAGATTAAGAAGCCACGAAGAGAAGAGGCAGTCATAATTTGGGGTCAACCTTCACCAGGGTATTCACGAGTCATACTGCTTTTCAACAGAGCACAACAAACTCTGAGTCAAAAAACAAACAAAACCAACCAACCAACAACACAGTCTCAGCAGGCCAGACAATCGGATCCCTTCTCTGTGGTGCTGAGGCGACCCAGGCGAGTTAGAGGAGGGGAGCGGTGAGGGGAGGCCCTCACCCCAGTTCTGCACAGGCCAGTGCCATGCACACGATCAGCTCACTGTCTGCTGAAGCTTGACCGTGACCCGTGTGTGGCAAGCGGCCGCTTCTAGAAAATACTGCGGGCTATGTGGATTCTCCGTGTGGGGGAGGCCATCAGGACATGGCTGGTCACTGACAACACCTGGTGACCATTCCTTACAGAAGAAACAGAAATGAGAATGAAGCTTGGCTGACCCTCACTTTATGATTTCTGAGGTGAAATCTCAGAGTTCATTACAAAAGCCTCCAATTCTATGCCCTTGGGTTAAAGAGAAGGAAGAAGCGGTAATGACAGCCAGCGTGGAGCAACTGCACTAGGGCCAATCCTAGCAAGTAGAGACAGCGGGGAAGCAGGAGCGGTCTCTTCTGTGTGCCCTTGGGTGAAAGCAGCGTTGTGGCGCAGGAACTTCACTGAAAAGCAGTCCTGTCCCTGCTGGGTCCTCAAGGCCTGGCCAGAGGGGCTGTTTATTTGATGTAATCCTACCTAAAGGAAAAAGAATGATCTCACTGGCTCTTACATTTCTTTATAATCTGGACATAACCAATTGTAAATATCAGATCAAAATACTGACCAACAAAGGAACCCACATTAAAGGGTCACTGCCCAGGGATAAGAGAAGCTATTAAATTAAGGAACAATTAGGGTTTGGAGGTGGATTCAGACCTGGTTTCTGTATTTTTCTTCAGAGATAGTTAGATCAGTGTCAGATGCGCAGGGCACTAATATTTATCTTGCATCAATTATGGGATGAGGGTGGGGCACTGTGCTAAGAACTTTACATATATAATATAGTCTCACACTTAACCTGATGAGGGAGGCACTGGTCCCATTTCACAGATGAGAAAAGTAGAGTTTCAATGGGATAATCTCCAAGAGTAAAGTGCTCATTTAGTATTTGCAAGTTTCTGTGATTAATACCCAAGGTTTCCTACTTGTGCTTCTTTTATTGGAAAGGTTTTACGAACAAATGCCCAATGTCTATTCTTGATTCATGTTGGGCTGCCAGCTTCCTGTAAACAAAGCTATGGCTGCTTTGTCAATCAGATTTTGATGGCTCACAAAGTGAACTGATCAGCAGAGTATCAAAGTGAATGATAGTAAGAAAACAAGCTGATGGCAGAATCAAGGTGGCTCGTCCTGTGTTTTCCCACATTACCAGGCTGCCCAAGTTTGAAGACACCTTGAAATTTCTAATATGGCAACTGCAAACTTTCCAACCCACCACTTCTCAGTTGCAACAGTGTTAACAAATAGCACTATTCCTTGAAATTTTAATAGGAATTTGTGGAAAGAAAGAATAAAGGTCACCAAAGTTTAGGAAATGATATAAATTCCACACTCCCCTCCCCCTTGAAACCTGCTTAACTTCCACTTCCCCAAACCAAGCTGACTGTGGATCCCTTTCCCACACTCTTTGGGGAGGGGGAGGGGCAGAGGATGGTTTTTAGCTAACTCACACTACCATGACTGGTGATTTAGAATGAATTCAGGCCAGCAAAGAAGGTAAATAAAAATAAAACCAAAAACAGGACTATCACTGTGTTGCAGGCTGCCCGACCTCTTCTGTAGGTCTGACCAACCTCTGGTCCCCAGTCTCAGGAGAGCCCCCAAGGTCTCCTGAGTTTACCCCACCCTCCCTGACGTGGCTCCCCAGAGGGCAGCCAAATAAGGCAGGCTCACTCTGACCTTAAGAGGGGTCTAAGTATGATGTCTGACAAGAAATTAGGATCTGGTTAGGGACACGACAGAGATGACTTCCCTGGTGGCTCAGAGGTTAAAGTGTCTGCCTCCAATGCAACCCGGGTTCGATCCCTGGGTCGGGAAGATCCCCTGGAGAAGGAAATGGCAATCCACTCCAGTATTCTTGCCTGGAGAATCCCATGGACGGAGAAGCCTAGTAGGTTACAGTCCACGGGGTCGCAGAGTTGGACACGACTGAGCGACTTCACCTTCCCCTTCACCTAGGGACACGACTGCCTTGGAGTCTCAGCTGGGATGGAATGCTCGACTATCATCAGTCCTTGAGTCTCCTGCCCGCAGAAACTCACTTCACCTTTACCTCATTGAAACAGCCAGTCGCAGGGTAACCCATTTCTTTCAAATGATGAAAGAAGAATGGAGCCACACTGGGCCATGGGGTTTTACACAAAAGTCACTGGCTCCCCGCCTCCCCATCAATTTGTGCCAATTCAACCAGGAAGGAGTCCTTTGATTTAAGGGAAGACAGGCTACAGACGAAGAAAACATCAGTATTGTATGTAAGCAGTTACAGAATTGAGATGCCAAAGTTAAAAAAGAAAAAAAAAATAAAGTAAAATAGAGCACAAAATGTCAGGTTCAAAGTGGGCAGAAGAAAGGCTTTATTTTTATTTTCTTACATTTGCCTCAGAAAAGTCCTTTTAATAAAGCCCGTGGGAGAACCTAATTCTCTTCCCAGACCCAACTGCTAATCAGTTCCCTGGGCTCCTTATATAAACAGCAGCGCAGGTCCGACAGAGTTGGGTAATCTGGGACTAAATCTGAACTGTTTTGTTTCCTAACAAGGAGTCCACTTCCAGCTTCTCCATTTAATACGCTGGTGATAGGACTTATCCCTTTAATGACTCTGAGTAAACAATCTGAAAGGAAGGTGTTAAAGCAGACCATCCTAAGGAAAGCAGGGACAGCAGCCGTCTTCTGCAGTTGTTTTTCTTTTCTGTGGAACCTAACCAGAAACCCTGGCAACACTGATCTGAGGCTTTAATAAAAACACTTGCAGGACCTCGACAGTGATGTGACACTGTCATGGTTAAATACATAATCTACTGCAGTGGAAACCGTTTCCACTACTGAGCATTTGGGATCACTTCTTCAAAAGGTTTACTATTAAAACATACGTAAACCTCAGTCACAGAATGCTGGAACGACAAAGGACCTTAGATGCTAACCTAAGTTCAAAGCCCTTTATTTAGTATCTGAGAAAATTAAGGTCTCCATGTTAAATGATTGTGTCCAAAGTCACTCAAATAGGTACTAACATCAAAAACAAGGAGGATGGGGGCAGAAGTTGGAAAGACTGGAAAAAGGATCTTAGAAATTACATTGGTTGGGTTATTTAATATACCTAAATAACTAGCATACTTAAAAATTTATGATTCAATAAATTTCCAGAATTTAGATAGGAGTCAGTGAGCAGACATAAGATCCCAGTAAACTAGAGGTGATAAGTGTTTTGTTTTAAACAAAGGGGAAGGATCATAACACAACAGTGCTGATCACTGATATAAATGGCATGACTACAACTGGACATATTACTGACAAAATGATAACCATATTTTCTAGGTTAACGCTTCTCCTGTTCCTTTCCAGGCAAATAGGCTTTTCTTTTTTCTCTGCAGCCCACTGGAGGGTCGTAAAGCTCACGTTCCTGGTTGCCTAGGCCAGCTGAACCCTAAGAACTCAGCCTTCCTTCCCTGAAGCTGGGCTTGTGTCCTAATTCAACTGTCAGAGGCCTGCCACGATGCCATCACAATCCACAGTGACGCCAGCGTTATTTCTATTTGTCTTCTACCCGGCTGACACTATTAAAAGAAACCTTGTTCTACAGGGGCTTCTAAGCTGGCAGAGGTCAACTTCTGTTATCATCTCATAAGATAAATTCAATTATGAACTAAAGAGGTACCTCCTATTGTCTTATGAAAAAAACTGCAACTTGTTAATGAGGCCAAACTCCTGGTTTTTTCTATTTGCTGATACCAACAGCTTCATATGTGAAATGGAGAGGCAATGATTACCCACCTCATAGGGTGACTGTGAACTTTAGATGACTAACTACGGGTACAGTGCTAACCAGTCCCTTGTGCATCAGAAGCACTTGTTAAGTGCTGAGTAATGTTAGTACTCAAGGGTGACGGACAAGCATTTTAAAGAGCACAGTGAGTCAGTTTTGAGATACTGGAAAAAGCAGGGGGACACAAACTGAGCTGCCTGGAAGGAAAGACACACGGTAAGGGCCTGGTACTGACAGGGTTAAAAGAAAAAGATGAAAACACGCCATAATAAAGAAGAGTAAAAAAAAAAAAAAAAAAACACAAATACAGTATAGCCAAGCTGGAGTCTTTTTGCTCTAAGACTAATCAGTCCTTTTTTTTTTTTTTTTGATCAGTCTTTTCTTAAGGGTAGCGTGTGTAGTTTTGAGTTCTGAGGTGCAGAACTGGAGGCAGTCCAGAGGAGAGCAATAAGAATAATTAAAGGGTTGGGATGCGGGCCATATTAAGAGAAGTTAAAAGGAGCTGGGACTATTTGACCTAGAGAGTAAAAGGCTGAGGAGGTTAATGACAAGACTGAAGGCCAGGGAGCACTGAGCTGTGGCGGTGTAGCCCAGGGTGCCGAGGAGAAGGCTAAGAGCACTGGGCTGCCAGCGATGGCCGCCGGGGGAGCGCATGTGGCCTGGTTCTCACAGGGCAGAGATGTAATCCGGTTCAGAAGTTTAGATCCCCTCAAATTCTATGTGGTCACTCTAAAAAATGTATATACATTATTGGTAGTGCCAGTAAGAAACCCTGCAAGTTTCAAAAGTCCCATCCATTAGGGCAACTAGGTCTGTGTGATTCTGGGTGTTGAAAAGTCTGTTGTGTAAGCTGTGAATGAACTGTACCGACCCTACAAAACAAACAAAAACACATGAACACAGGGTACACCCAAGGATCTTTCCCTGGAAAAGTACAGTGATCACTGCCAATTTCAAGCGTTAGAGTAAATCAAGGTGGGGGTTTTCGACTGGTTATACTGGGAAGGAAAAATAACCATTTTGATGGCTTGAGTCTTCTATTCCTTTGTCAAACATACCAGTTTACCTCATGTTTTATAAATTGGTAGTGTTGGACAGAGTTAGAAAACACTCTCAAAGCAATAGGGACAGTAAATTCATAGCTTGCACTTAAATTTAAGTGCAGATCTTGTACATTTTAGAAACAATTTGAGATTTAGCTTACTAAGGTTAATTAGGTTACTTGTAAGAAGAAAGAAAGGAGGTTGGAAGTTGTTACCTTATCAGGTAGGGAAGAGAAGATGAAAAATCTCATTGCTTTTAACTTACTGGGCAGGGAACTGGGCCCCCTGGGTACAGATACCTGGGGAAGCCATGAATTGTTGTTAAACCAAACTAAATGTATCTAAGCTAAGCACCAAGTCCCAGGAGCACTGGCTCTGTTCCAAAGAAATACTTATTAAGGATACTAGTGGAGCTTCTCAAAGCTGAATGCATTAAAACTGGGGCAGCAATGGGCAAATACAGAAGTAGAATTATACCAAACTGTAGAAAGATGTTGATTAAGGGATTTGGTTATTCAAGAGACTTTTTGTGAGCATTTAAGTTTTCAAACTAACATCCTTTCATCATTCACTATCCAGTGACTTGTGTTACTAAACTAGCCATGGCCTCGTAGAGCTTATCCTCACTCTGGGTAATTCTATTACTACTGTTAATAGGCTCGTAAAAGAAAGACTCATCTGGCTGGTCTGGTCTTCCCTTTGATCTGAGGGATACTTGAGTGAGCTAATGATAAAAATGAAGGGAGTGGGGCAGTCTCTTAATTAATGAAGAGATGAGGACTGTTAATTGAGATGATATCACAATTGAGGTACCAAAGAAGCATTATACTAACTAATGCTTGGCTATAAACACCTTTTATACTTTTGTAATAAAAATCCCTTGTGCAAAGATCCTTTGACTCTAGTTAAGTTCTACTAATAGAATTTACTATAAAAAAATAACTCCACACAAGTGCAAAATAAGAACCATACTGTCCACCACTGAAATTACATCATCCAGTGACAAACACAGCAGTCCCACTATCACAATCTTACATAATAAAGTAACTTGACCAGATCCCCAGTATTGTAAAGTAATAAAAATAGCCAATAGAAGATTTGGGATTTGTAAAAGAAGTAAAACTTCCATCTATTCCATCAGCAGTATGAAGAGGACAAATGACTTTTGATCATGTTTTTCAAAACATTCTCAGTACTAATTTCTGTTTTCATTAAGTTAATATTACCAATATTTACCTATAGTGATCTTGAATTATCCCAATCGATCAGCAAGAAGGAGAAATATATCTATACCAACCTACATATGGTCCACCGGGTTTGATAACTTTTGTGCTTCGGTTGCGGGATTCCTCCTCTGCCTGGGTCATTCTTTCTCGTGTCATCTGATACGAGTCATTTGTTGCACACACTGTAATTTTATCTTGTATAAATCCCAGGCAATTGAGCTGGGAGGCTCCAGAGCTGTCAGGTAAGATGGTGGCTTGTTAGAGATGTCCCACATTTTGCACAATAAAGGCAAGCAGGAATTGTATAATCCTACAATCAGCAGCTTTAATAATAACTTTAAAATTCAAAATAACTAATATTAATCATTTTAAAACGTAAAGCTTATTTTAAAACTTTTAAGTTTCTTTTCTTCATTTCATATCACGTATTTTTTTTTTCTGGATAGAGTGGGTGAAATGAACTCTCAGAGACTAAATCTATGAAATTTTTGGGGAAAAAAAATGAAACCAAACAGTATTTGGAGTGAAGACCAGGGTCCTAATGGGCACTGAAGTTCTACTTTCATTTTTAAAAGAATTATCTACTACTGATGTGAGAAATGTTAAAAGCTTACTTTTAATGGAACCATAACGTGTATGCTTTAGCACTGACTAGCTGAAACAGATCCACCATAATAATTCCTTTTATTTTTAATAAGATTAATTTTAGGCAAAAACACTGCCAAATATCATAGTTTGTTACTATTCACCAAAATACCCTAAACATTTGTAACTTTATATTTACATTTATTTTTTACATTGTTAAATGTCTATAAGATAATCTGTTGATATAGCATATATGAAAAAAATACTAGACAAGAGATTTTTGCAGAAGTATTTTTAAAAAAAGAAACCTTTCGGTTAAACAGTCACAAATACTAATGCTGGCCAGGAAGACAGTTCTGTATTCAAAGTATCATGCTGTATTAGGGGATCATGGTAACAGTTATGCTAGTATTTTATGAAGAAATTACTATTGCCTTAGACTAGAATATAGAAGTAACGAAAATGTCACTACAGCCTGATATTCTATTTCTAAACTTAACTGGAAGAAGCTTTGTTATGATGCTACAAAGTAAGGATTGACAAAATTTTTGTAAACTGCTAATAACTATATAAATTCCATTTTTAAAAAATCAGTTCATTCATCTCATGAATATTTATTGGGCAGAGACTACACGCTAGGCAGTGTGTGAGGTACACAGGCTGTGACAAAGACTGACAGAAGTGGTCCCTCCTTGGAGGAGCTCTCTAATGAATGACAAGGATGAACACACTGGCAATTATGATGCAGAGTGACAAACGACAGGGGGCGGGGACCTGCAGGAAGGTACTTCACGTGGACTAGGGCACGGGCAAAGGCTTCCTAGAGGAAGCAGTGCCCAGGGTGATCTAGAGGGATGACTAGAGAGAGGTGGAGGACAGAAGCGTTCTAGAGGGATAACCAACGTTTGCCACCTCTCCTAGAGGGAGCTAGGAGCAGGTTTTCAGTTTGACCAGAGAGGTGGCAAGGATAATTAATGAGACGAGACTGAAAAAGATGCAAGTACATGACACAGGGCTTTGGAGGTCACAGTATGGATTTTGGACTTTATCCCAAGAGTAACAGAGACTGAAAACAAGAGAGAGAAAACATCTCATTTATACTGTAGAAAAGTCGATCAGGATAAGAACAGATTGAAAGGAAGGGGGCACTCTTGTGAAAGCTGGAGACCAGTCAGGAGGCTTCTGAAGGATTACAGCCAAGAAGTGATGGCTTGAGCCAGGGTAAGGGTAGTGTGAATGCAGAACAGTAAACAGATTTCAGAGACCGGGAGGAAGCAGCATTGACAGGATTTGGTCAGTGACTAGCCATGGGGGGTGGGGTGGAGCTGGGGTGTTCAAGAGTGTGCCCAGGCTACTGGGGGTTACTGGAATACTATGGCTGGGAGAGAGAGAAAATGAGTTCAGTGCTGGACATGGTGACTTTGAAGAAGTAAGGAGCAGTCTCAGGAGGGAATGGACTGTGAATAACACTAATATTTAAAATAATCAATAGGAAGATGAAAAGAAGACCATGAGAGACTGCAAAGGTACAGCCAGAGAGGTGGAGGGGCATCAGAAGAGCAGTGTGTCAAGTCATGGGAATAAAAAGCTTGAAGAATCAGGGTGGTCCACAGGGTGAAATGCTGGCAACAAGTCCAGAACAGTCAGTAAGCAGCCACTGGGTTTATGGGCACGGAGGTAAAGGCTCGCTTTGGGGAGCATAATCCAGTGGAATGGTGGGAACCCAACTAGACTTTGGGCCCAGAAGTGAGTGCAAGGAAGGTGGGTTTTGGTTTTTATTTTCTTTTTTAATGAGGCCGATTTGAGCTGAAAAATCAATGAAAGGAGGGGAAGGAGGTGGGGAGAAGAGGGAGGATGAGTAGGAAGAAAAGACTGCAACAGAGAAAAGACTGCAGTATGAAGCGCTGGTGGCAGGAAGCTTGGATTTCAGCATCTCCCCTTATTAATTACTAAGTAATGTCCATAGTGAGAATAAGCTCAACCTATTGCCAGTCATGATGAAATGACAGTTTACATCATCCAAGGTTAAGAAACAGATGTTTACAGGAAAACAGAATAGGGCCGTCAACACTGCAGGCAAGAAGACATTCCCCACATGCTCTGCTAGTCCCTTCTGAACTCAGTTGCCTTAAAGTTGAAACACTGCGACACATGTGTATAGATGGTCCTATAGTCTTTCTCTAGCCAAGCTTGCTGTTTTCTACACTTGAATATGCATTACTTATAGAGCTGTATTATATATTTTCACTAGGACTCTGTATGGGTAGAGTTAAGAAATTTTTCAAAGGTAATTTTTGACTGTGAGAGTTCTTGCATCTTACATATAAGGAAAGATTTTAAATGAAAGATAAGAAAGAGACTAGTTAATATGGATTCTTGGAACAGCTATTTGTGCAGTCAGCCAACCCTTCCAAGACTGGGAAATGGTGTAAGAGAACCCTTGCCCTTGAAGAACCTGCACAGCTGTAGAGACAAGATACATGGAAAACCAAAATCAAATTGAACAGAGAAAGTGCTGCCAGATTATACAGAGGTATTCTTGCCAGGTTGTGAACTGAAAGTTTGAGCGCTTCTGTTTTTCTAATGGCAAATTTCAATGTACATTCTTACCACACTTGGATCATACTAATGGAGTTGTGACAGTTTTCTCATGGTAATGGTTTCTTTTCTGTTTGGCCCATCATGGATACTTTTGTAAAGTGACCTTAAATCCTTCTCCAAACAAACAAGGTAGAAATAAACACACAGGGTATTTATGAGGTTAGGGAAAAACCATATTACCTATGATGACAGGCCTAGTTTTGAAGAGGGAATTAAGTTCCTTAGTAAAATCCTAATTTTGGACAGAGTTCAATTTGATGTTGAAATGTTCTCTAGAAAAAAATAATTCACTGAAGACAAGTACTATGATGGCACAATTAGAAATTGGTGTGCCCTGTGGTCTGTAAAGAACGCCGGGGTGGGAGTTAGGAGAACTCAGTTCTCATTCAGTCCAGTCACTAACTAACCAGCTATGTAACATGGATAAGTCACCTGTGAAGTGACAGGGTGGAAGTACAGTCACCAAGGACCCTTTTACTTGGGGATGCTATAATCTAACACAACGCTGTCCCACAGACCTTTCTGCAATTTCAAACGTTCTGTATACGTGCTGTCCACCACGAGAGCCATTAGCCATGTGGTTATTTAGCCTGTAGTATGTGGTTAGTATGAGTGAAGGACTAACTTTTACTTCACTTTTGTCATCTGAAATGTAAACAGCCACATGTAGCCGGTGGCTACCACAGTAAACAGTGTAGAAAGCCTATAGAACCCGCAACACAGGCAACTTACACCAAAAAGAGTAAGTTTGGGGGAAGGCAATTTTTAGAAAGCAAAATTAACATATACTCATGGAAAACGGTAGGTTAAGATAAAGCAAAAAGTTATTTAGTCGCCTTAAATGGGAGGAGAAACTCAGAGTGCTTTCAGTGCGGGGTCTTTTCTGTATCTCTGCCTCCTGAGCTCACTGGAAACACAGCTCTCTCCCCAACACAGTGAGCGCTCATGGCTTCAAGTGCTAAGGGAAGATACAGGGAGGGACAGCCCTGGGGAACTTTGGGCCAATGTCAGTGTTTCTTGGGGGGCTGGGGGCTCTAAGGCCTTGTCTTTATCCATAGCAGAACAAACTCCCCCTACTCAAGGGGCCCATTCTTTAGTCAGAAACAACCACAGCAAAGAAGAGTGAAACAAGCAGCTTATTGTTTACAGAGGACCTAAGCAGATAAGAGTTCCACGGGCACCCTGGGCTATGGGTGTGTGTTCTTGTCTTCCTCCCTCCATTTTCCCCTTAAAATCAGAAGGGACTGCTCTCCTGGGGTTAATTTCCAGTTTCCATTCTGCTGCAGAATAAAGATTTCTAAAAATCTATCTTACAACATGCCTTGCACAGGGAAGGAGGAAGGGCATATATAAGACACGTGTATTTTCCTCCTTTATCCATGAGTGTGAGTCTTGAGGTTACTACCACAGTGGTCTCTAACCTTTGTGGCACCAGGGACCAGTTCCGTGAAAGGCAGTTTTCCCACAGATCGGCGGTGGGGATGGCTTTGTGATGATTCAAGCACATTACATTTATTGTGCACTTTATTTCTAATCTAATGCCACTGGCTGATCTGACCAGAGGTATCCGGTCGTGGCCTGGAGGTGGGGGACCCCTGTAACAATAAAGTACTCTTACTTATATTCAGTGATTAAGAACTTAAAATCCCTGAAACTTGTCTTTAAAGTAAAATAAACCGTCTTCTATAGGTAAAAAATCTATACTTTAAAAATTCCTCGAGGGCAAGAATCTTAAATTTTTTGTGATTGCATCCCACAGTGACAAATATAATTTCTAGCACATAGTATGTGCTCACTATTTCTCAAATAAATAAGTGAGCTCTGCAATTCAAGCCAATAAATATTTAAGGAATGGCTACTATGTGTTTTATTCTTTAATTTAAGAAAAAAAAAACCTAAAAGAAAAATTACTTTCCCTTCAGCATACCTTGAAACACACTTACCTGGAGAAAGTTTGCTGGATGCAGTCAAAGCTGCCCTGAGGGTTGTCTTTACCCACATTTGACAAATAGAAGTTAAAGGTATGCACTTCGTTGAGGGGATCATTTTTAGGGATTTTGACAAGCTAAAAAGGGGACAAAGAGACAAACACCTCAAATTATAAATGTGCTATAGAATGATCTGATGACTGACTTTACTGTTTTTCAAATGACATTCATTTTTTACCCAAACCCTCTTGAGCACTTACACTTATACCATTTAAATTACTGAATCATTCAAGGAATCTGACAAGCATGCCTATAACTTACCACACTCTGATTTCAATTTTCTGCTCTAAAGTGTCAGTAATTATGCCGGCTCAGTAATTAGTCTATAAGAGGAACCCTCTTCTTTTCAAAGTAGAAATTGCTTACATCTCACATGGAAGAGTTATCAGTGAACTTGCTGAAAAGCTCTTCTTCTTCTGAGACACACAGGTTCTGCCTGTGGCTTCATGACCCCCTGTTAAATAGCTTCTAGATATTTAGATGGTCTCTTGAGACAGAGTCTATATCCCAATCCTTTCCTGTCTTATTACATACACATTTCATTTTAATTCTTACTTCTTGAGTACTACTTTTGAAGAGTAACTAGCAGCATAAGGTGAATACCGTAATTACATTCATAGCACAACACAGGTGGGTATTTCTCCCTCTTCCTCCTCCTCCTCCTCATGTCAGCAGCCCACAGAGGTGACTCTGCAGGCCCCCAAGGCCGAGCCCTAGGCAACACTATGGAACAGGAGGATGTCTTCTATGCTCTTGGCTCAAGGCTTGGCTCCTTTCCTAGCTGAGCAGCCCCAGAAGCAAAGGGACAGGATTGCTCTCGATTACTGAGGCCCTGTACCAGGCATGTTTTCCTAGCACATAGTGGGGGCTTAATAAATACCTGTGAATACATGAACTGGAGATTTCTGTCTTTCAACTGTACCACTCTTCCCAGCTCCCAAGACCTTTCTTCCCTTGGGTATACCGGGGCCACCATGGTGTTAGGTGGTGATAATGAATGGGTTTTGTTGGAAAGAATGTAAAATCCTGCTCTCCAGCCTCCAAATATGTATACTCTTGGCAATTTAGTAGACAAGCAAGGAGGGAGAAAGTGTTTTTTAATTCTCTTTCTTCTCCCCCAAATCTTCCCTTTCCATCAAGGGAAGAGTAAGACTCAGAGCTAACTGGCTGCTATGTGTATGTCCTCCTTAAGGTCTAGGACAGTAGCAGGTAGACAGGGAATGAAGGTATGAATGCTTGAATGACATCCCTTCCTCAGCCATGACTCACTTAACCTCCACTCACCTTCCCCCTCAACCCTCCCTGCAGATCTGGAGAACCTGCTTGGGCAGAGTTTCCACAGCAGTGGCCAACTGATTTTCAGGCCAGGTTCTGGCTTCAGTTTAGGCCTAAGGTCTTCCTTCTTACAGGGTTCAGGTCTGGGACTGCATAAGTACTTTACCCATCAGAGTATGGAAGACTGTTCCTTTTGGGAGATTCTAAACTACATTTTAAAAAAGTAGAATCATACAGTTTTTTTCTATTTTGCAGAAGTGATTAGAGTTTGTACTCAAATGCTATAAATGTTCAGTATTCTTTCACTGAAAACTTAATTACTAGAGCCCTTAAGTTCAGACATCTACTAAACACAACATGGCTTTTCCTATCATCTTAACTGTGATTATTCTTAAGTAACATTTATACTTCTTAAGGTGAAAAATTATCTTCCTATACACTTTTTTTTTCATTTTTAAGCACACATATACACAGAAAGTCTTTGTGTAAACTTGAAGGGTTTAATAACAGAAATACCTTAAATGAATTAATTGCTGTGCATACCACTCAAAGCATTAAGGTCTGGCCTGATGGTGGACATAGAAAGCTTTCTTATTCTTTAAAAGAATATCAAATAGGAAAAAAAAAAGCTATAGTCATTTAAAAAATATGACAATGAACAGGATAGGAAAGAATCAGGTTAAAAAGAAACAAAGTTAAAAAAATACACAACCTACGCTATAAACTCAAAGTGTTTGGAAGCTTGTCAGCCTCAGGGCTCAGGAGAGCAGTTTTCGCCAGGGGGCAGTTTCACCCCCTCCAGGTGACACTGGGTGTGGGAGGTCACTGCTGGCATCTCTTGGATGCCAGGGACGTCACCCAACACGTCGCAGTGCGCAGGACGGCCCCCACAACAATGAATCACGCAGTCTCTAGTACGTTAGTAAGGCTGACACTGAGAAGTTATGGATCAGAGATGGAGGTAGGTTAGTCTCTTAGAAGAGAAGAGAATTCTGACTTCATTGCTTTTGATAATGAAGAATTAGAGGGGAAAATGGTATCTCTAAAGAAATCAAAGTACCCATTAAAGAAAAAAAAAGGAGGTAGTATCATGGAGAGTGACAGCAGGACTTCTCAAAGCTTCCCGCTGCCTGCTGCCCCACCCTGTGGTGTGCACGGGAGCAGGGTACACTCGGGGGCAGGGGCAGGGGTCAGGGCCGATCATGTTTCTGAGGGGCATCCTGGGTGCATATCATGGTATTTTTCTCCAGCTGAGGAGCTGGGGTGGACTTGGAGGTTAAGGAATGATGAGGTGCCACAGAGTTTCCACAACCGAGTTTCTACATCACTTTTCCTTGGTGGTTTTCAGAGCAAGAGCAATGCAGATGGTACGTGCGTGCTAAGTGGTTCAGTCGTGTCCAACCCTGTGTGACCCCATGAACTGTAGTCCGCCAGGATCCTCTGTCCATGGGATTCTCCAGGCAAGCTGGAGAACCCACTGGAGAGGGTTGCTATGCTCTTCTCCAAAGGCATGGCAAGATGGTACAGCCTGAGCTAATCTCAGGCTTTTCTTATAAAATATCTGAGAGCAAGATGTCAACCATGCAATTTTCTTATCTTTAAAATTTCAGAAGTCTACACTGTACAGTCTGTAGATTTAGTATATCTTATTTCCTGAAGGAGATTGTACAAATCAGATATATATTTTATGTGCATCAATATCTGAATATATTAAGAATGAAATCTATATACAAAGAGTACTTATTTTATACTGGTAAATGTACTTATTTATTTAGTGATAAGAGTACTTACTTTATACTGGCAAATGTGCCTAAAAGTTTGGCTTCTTGGGCAAAGGCTCAATGGAAAGACAGGTTGTGTATGGCAACTAGAGCAGGCAGGAGGGGCGACAGAGGGGGGGCGCATCAGAACTAAGCTCTGGGGGCCTCAGAGTGGACCAGAACCGGTGGGACTGCTGAGGGCCACAGCTAAAATGCAACCGGAGTCCTTGTCTGATCCAGGGCCATTTCAGAGACTAGACTTCAGAGGAACTTGGGGATACTCATTACTTCTCTCTCTAATATACAGGAACCTACTCCATAGCTTATCTAGATAGTGAAGTAGGAGTCTATCTTTTCTTCCAGAATGATTATGAAGCATTTTCTTATAAACTGGCCTTTGGGTTATGGACTATGACTAGGAGGAGATGAAAATGACTGTTATTGTTGGGCCTAGGATCAGCTTTTGAAGACAGGGCTAATCACCATGGGAAAAGAAATTCCAAGGTCTGATTTAGAAACAATTTTGGAAGAGCATCCCTTTGTATGATAGGAACTTCTCAATTTTAATTATATTATTTTGAGCTTTTCCTACAAGTCAGTGGGAATACTTTTAGAACTTTAGGGACCCATGGTCTACTTGAAATTTTTAGCTAATGCCTTAAGAGTGAAATGTTATTTTAAAAGTATCAAAGACTATGATTCCAAGCAGTTTCTTATTCACAATGAAGAATATAAAAATATACTACCGTGATCTGGGCAAGTTGAAAAGTAGATTTTAATTTTCATTCCAAATATGAGAGGCTGAAAATCAAAGGCTTAGGACCACAATCCACAACCCTCCTCCCAAACTCCAGGCTGTCTTTGATAAAAAGCTATGAAGACAAAGTTTCAGGAAACTTTCAGACATTTATAATTAACATAAACACTGTATACCAAGATGTGTAAGTCAAAGCTTCTAATTACTCTGAGACACAAGTTCAGGCATGTGGCACTGGAATTACTGTCTGAAAGGTCATTTCAACATCGAGTCACAGACCTCCGTTTTACAAAAGGATATAAGGGCAGAAGCACAGTATGTGTACTGCTGCAAATTTCTCATACGGGCATGCTAGTCTCTGCTTAAAAGCCACTGGTACTTTTGCTGCAGAGGTTTCTTCACTGGACTGGACTGACGTACACACTAGATTAAAAATAGAACCAGCAAGGTGTTTTTTCCCCCCATTTATTTAATATAAACGCTTTGTTCTGTTGTGGGTATTACAAATTATTTAGGTTTACATAAGCTTTTATTTGGCAGCAATTCTCTAACTTTTATCAGCCTTTTTTACTAAGGTAACTGCAAATGCTCAGTGAGATGTTCATGACCCAGCAATACCACTGCTTGATTATGACAACTCTCGGTCCTTAAAGCGACCTGCTGGCAGGGCCTTGGAGATGATTTAGTTGAATGGCTTCATCTTACGGATTTGGAGCAGAGAGAAGCTAAGTGACTTGCTCAAGGTTACATCTCTATTTAAAATTGTAACCCCCGTACTCCTGACCTCCTGACCCTGGCCCCATGTTTGTCTAAAGTACTTTGTACCTGTACTACTTAATTTTGCTTATTGTCTTTCTCCCTTGGCTAGGCCTTCTAATCCTTAGACGGCCATGGCTTTTGTCTGGTTTGTTCCAGGTACTGCCAGCATCTTGAATAGTATGTAGCCAAAGGCAGTCACTCCATATGTATTTGCTAGATAATGGTGAATAAAGCCTCTGCCACAGCGAGAACTAAAGTGTCTGCTTTCTTTCCACCAATATTATAAAGCATGTTGAAATTTCCTTATATGAAAAAGGTTCTATCCTCAAATAAATTTGGGAAATGCCAGCTTAAACAAAATCATTTACTTTAAACTAGGTCCTTTCACTCTGAATAGCAATTTCCCAGTTTTTATGACCTCAGAACCCACTTCCCTCCATTCCTATAATATCTTTGGAGGTCAGCTTGTCTCTTAATATTATTGGACTAAAATAGCTATTATTTTACTATATATAAACTATATATCTTAGTTTGGATACAAAAAATGCTACAGACATTTAAATATTAGGATTCTCTGTTGTTCTCAAATCCTTTCCTAACTCTTAATGATTCTGTAATTTCCTAATAAGCTGGAAAATTCAGTTTAGCTAGAGAGATGTATTTGCATGGTACTGGTAAGGTTCCAGAGTTTAGGGGCAGAATAAACCTAGAATCAGAACAGAAAATAGAAACCTCAACCTGAAAGCCACAAAGTCCTATTTTTCAAACTAGAGCTGCAGTTATAACTTTAGGCCTAACATTATGGGTTTAGGGAAGAAAAAAAAGCTTCTCAGATCAGTCCAGATGTAGAAACCAATGCTGAGGTGGGGGTGGGGGAGTAGGGAGGGGATCTTTCACTGGCAGTAGAAAAAGTTTAGGTATTACAGAAATCAGTAAGAGATGAATGTTCCCACTGACAAGGAATGACAGGGAGTGGAGTGGAGTGGATCCCACACTTACAAACATCTGAAACTTCCACATGACAGAGGCTTTGCTGAGAGTAGTACAAAATGCTAAATTTATCTGCACAAAGGGAAATGTTGGCAGTTATTTAAAAAAAAACTCAGGCCATATACCAATTAATAATTCAGGACAAAGTAAGTCCATTTATTTCCTTGCATTCTTCCTCTGTAGCAAGATGTACAGTATTAAAGAAAAAGTAAAAGTGGACTAGCCTTTTCTATTCTTCTTCATAGAGTTCCTTAAATCCCGTATTAGGACTTAAACATATCTCGTTGGAAGGGTACAGTAGGTCGGTACTAAGTTTCTTAGTTCTGTTACTTCCATAGAATACAGTCTTTAAATAGGAAAACCATTCCTTTGAAATTACATTCTCACCCCTAATATATTCTTTTACATTTATGGCTGTTTTGGGGGAAAACAGCATTGATGACAACGTATCAAAAATTAATTTCAATTGGTTACAAGTAAGCAATACCATCTACAAAAGTAAAGTGTTAATTTTTGACAGTCAAATACACCCAAGTTGCTGTATCACTAAAACTGAAAAAAACTACCTTGAGTAATTTTTGGTTCTCTTAATAAGGTTTCTCTTTAATATGAAACCAGCCTTCTAAATGTTGGTCTATCCAGTAAGATGATACTGACTGATTTGTTCATTTATTTCACTTATTCCACAAATATTAACTGACAGCCTACTGTGTCAGGCACTACTCTAGGTTTTTGTGACACATTAATGAATAAAACCACAATGATCCCTGCCATTGGGCACTTATGTACAGAAATTCAGAAGAGATAATGATGACTTCGACCAGAGGGATTCAAGATATAATTTGTAGGTAGAGATGGCAGAATTCCTACACATGCTGTGAGGAATGAAAGAAATATCAAGGTTGATGCCAAGGCATTTTCCCCTGGAAGAGTGGAGTTGTTTGAGAGAGTGTGTGTATGTACACACATATACATATATACATACATGTGTATATATATATACTCATATGTATGTGTACATATTTATGTTTGTATATTTATTCTTGGATATGATAATGAGTACCTTAATGTAAATCTGCTAAGCACATGAAAATACAGTTGACCAATGCTGGTTTCACCAGCTAAAAAGGGGCTTCAAAATGGGTTTTGTTATGACTCATTTTGTAGCTTCATGGCCAAAAATTATTGAGAAGGGCCCAGGTGGTTGGGGGTAGTTGGTTGGTAGCTGGGTATTTCCAGGAAAAAGGGGGAAGGTCAGTTAGTGGCAGGGGTAAGATGCAAATAGCAGATACTAGAGAACCAGGGAAAAGTATACAGACTATGGAGTGTGAGAGAACAGAAAATGTGCATTTAAAAATGACTGCAAAATTGAGCTAAATGCCAAAACAGCTTTTAGAAGAAAAGTGACAGAGCCACCAAGAGAATCTGAGAAGTTTGTTCAAATTTCATAGCTGGGCTAATCCATATTGTCTCTTTGGTGGCAAAAACTAAAACTTTGTGTTCAGTTTCATAAGTCTTATCCTAAAATTGCTTTTCATTTTATTAACCATTCCCTTCTGAAATTTAGATATATTCCACAGCATCAATGCTTCTATAGAAAAGAATTCTCATCCTAGTCCCAAGTCTGCCCACCCTGTCACATAATCTATCTCCTAGTTAAGAAACTACTAGTCATCTGTTTTACTGAGGTTACTGGCATCCTGGGGAGTCAACTTTGGCTCTTCATTCCCCCATACCACTGCACACCCCTCGGCATCCAGAGACAAGGCCTACTGCATTTACTCCCCAAATTCTCTCTCAAATGTATGCTCTCGTGCCCTTCCTCTGTTTGGGCTCAATATCACCTGCTTGGACATCTTGTGATCTGGCCTCCACTTTTTGTCTTCTCTTGATCCCATCCTCTAATCATTCAGCTGCCAAAATCAGTCTCATAAAACGCCAGTGTGACTATGTCAATCCCAAGCATCCTAATTTCTGTATGGTTCCTACTACTGATCTGCTGTGGAAGCAAGCTGCTGAATAGGAAGGACACTTGTGGCCCCTTTCCAAAAGACCTGGGCCTCACTCTCCACCTTGTACTTGACATCCCCATTTCATCTTGACCTGTGCTCACTTATCCTTTATCTAACCCTCAATTCAGGAGTCTTTCCTTCCCCAGTGGAACAGGTTCCCTTTTCTGTCCCCACAGCCCCTTGGGTTCGCCTCTCCTGCTGCCCTCACTGTACTGCGTGCTGAGCACTTCTTCATATGTCTTCCTTCCTATTAGACCAAGAGTTTTTGCGGGGGCAAGGACCATGGTCTTACTTTCACATATACTGGAACATAATAGATACTTAATAAATATTTGTTGGATCCATCTGAAGAAACTTAGAACCAGATTAAATGCACTCTGAAGAAGACTTTTGCCAGGAATACTAAAAAAATTAGATCTATATCTGAAATAGATCGCTTAAAAGAGTCAGTGGAAACCCAGAGCAGGCAAAAATAAATAGCAAAATGAAAGGAAGAAACAAACAAACAAACAGCAAACAGCAGGCACTGTGTGGTACAAACATCAGGATGAAAAAGTTTCCTTGTGCTATGTTTAGCCCCAAGCCTAGGTCAAGTGGATGCCTGAGTTTGTAGAACTTAAATTTATAATAAACATTTTTCTTTAAAAAAAAAAAATCTTAATCTTTGTTAAAATATTCACATGATACTCTGGCCTTATCAAATTCCATTTGAAAATATGACCTAGCATCTTTAAGACCACTTTGCATTTTAAAGGACTTAGGGAAACCACACTAAATAATTCTTAAACTTAGCAATTCTCCTGGTCAAGTAGGAAGCAGAATTTTTTAAATTCTGTTTTTTTTTTTTTAAATGGCTTGTTTCTCAGAAACAAAGCCCAAACCTAATTTTTACAAGGAAAAACAATCTTTGATATGAATGTCAGTTTCCAAATTCATTGCTAATCTTCTCTCCTTGTTCTCCTGAAGTCCTGAAGAAAGCTTTCTGTAATATGCCAGGAGGCACTGCTGGTAAAACGTGGGTGGAACAGAAGTCATGTATGGCAGTCAGCAATGGTTGTATAAACCTGGGGGGAGACGGGGACTTGGCAGATGTGAACACTCAAGAGTAAAACAAGTTGCTAAAAGTGGCCCAGGCTCTAGATTTTGCAAAACACATGGTTTTTCTAGCTCACTCAATGTTGCCGTGAAAACTTATCGGTTCAATAACATAAATGGTATTTAAGTCTAAAAAATATTTCCATAGATTTGAAAAGAAATTCAATTCTTAATTTTCTATTTTTCAACATCAACATATTTAAAAACAAATTAAAGCTACAGAATGCTTTCTTCAAAATAAATCTCGTGGGGAAACCCACCATGTGCTACAAATAGAGCCACTCTGGTTGAGGAAAGAAAGGGCCATGAGGGACTGGGACTGCTGAGGCAGCCCCGCTGGGAACATCACAGAACCCAGGCAGGCTCTGGGGGTCAAGGCCACAAATCCAGGCTCTGTGCTAAGGAAAGAGAAACAGCAACAAGATGCACAATAGTCGGGGGATATTTTATTAATTACACTTCAGTCACATCTTAAATGACAGTTACAAAAGACTGTGTACAAATATGATCTCTTATGTGCCATTTCTTGATGGGAATTAGCAGCAAATATAAGGATACCAAAGGTAGAAATAGTGTCCTTCTGCCTTATTCACTTTCCTTTTTAAAATGCTTTCTTTACTATTGGGTCTCTTTGTATTTCCAGTTCTAATATGGATAAAATCCAATGGTTTGTGAGAAGAGGCAACCTGAGCACTTCTCCTTTACCCACAGATGACAAGGGAACAGGGCAAGCAGATCACATCTGGTATGCTGGGTTACATATGCCAGGATCTGGAACAACCATGCCGTTTCCAGTGTGGCCCTGGAATCTACCATCTGTGTTACCTTGGGCAAGCAACTTAACCTCATTTATTCTCAGTTTCCTCTGGGTAATGATACTACTCACCTCGTAAGATTGTTGGAGTTTAAAGAGATAACTCATCTAAAGGGCTTGGTACAATGTCCAACACACAGCATATGCCCCAGAGTGGTTGCTCTGATGACGTAAAGACAGTATTGGAGAGCTCCCACTCTGATTTCAGCCTGTTTGATTCATGTGCACACATGTCTCCCTCAGCAACAGTGATGTGTTTGATTTTTAAAGTAATTATAAAATGGTAATGGGCTGATAACAGGCACCCTGTGGATAATCAAAAGTTGATAGTACTTATTCTGAATTCTTGGTATTTGCAAAAGTAAGAGGCTAGAAACCTTCAAGGTCAAAATTTAAGTGTTAGCTTAAATAAAAGCCAAAGAAGCTATCTGCAAAAACAAACAACCCAAAAGACTAGCAATATTTCTAATTGTTCCAAACTCAACATACACAGAGATAAGGCACAAGAATGAATCAGCCACAACAGGTGTCCATGAAAGGCTGAAAAATTACAAACGCCTGCAATTACTCTAGAAGGGTATTCTAGAATGGTAGCAAACACTCCTTCCCGAGTGCTCTATCCATTAAAAAATAAAATAAAATGCTGCCTTCAGAACCCCAGATAATAGCTACAGTGCACTGAAGAAACAAAACATAATTAAGAGTTCTCATGAGAATCACAACTTCAGGATTTTAAAGCATTCAGTCTTCATAAATGCAAATTGTATTTTAAAGTTTGTGGGGTTTTTTTTTTTTTTTTGGTGTGTCAAAACTATATAGGTAGTCTTGAAAAATGAATAAAATTTATTTTAATTTTTTAAAGGTCTCCTGCTAAACATCTACCTTGAAAATATATTCCTAAGGTAGAGTCCGTTTCATAAAATTTATTTCTATTCAGTTTTCATAAATCAAATTCACTTGCTAAAATTTCCTTCAAGCCTTCAAGAAGTAAAACTATTTCTGATTTTACATGTATAAAGCTACTGATATGCACAGTGCATCAAGAACTAAATTAGAAACTGCAATTCTGATTTCTAAGAGACTTGGCAGGTCATATAAATAAGAGGGCCTGTCAAGTCTCTTAGATCAATTGATTTATTATTATAAGAAACACAGGACTAAAATGATTATTTCTAAGGATGGTATGCCTGGGCCATTGGTAAAGCCATCAAAACTATCCCTTCAAATAGAGAAAGGTATGTTGGCAAAGAAAGAGCTAAGATATTTTACATATGGACAACCAAGGTAATTACTGTATTTTAGTAATTCATATCATAAAACTGTTGATTATATTCTGGATAGTTATTTGATTCTGCTAGGAGGCAGACAACACAGGTCCCTCTAGAATAAAGAAATTATATGAGGTAGCAAAACATTTTATCCTCTTGACAATAATTCATTGCATTGCCCCTTAAAAAAGATAACCATATCAGTAGACTTCAGGAGACTTTTGGCTTCTTATGACTCAATTGCCTTACACATTTTTGGGAAAAAAAAATGTATATATATATTTTACAGAATCTGAAATTGTAAAGTTTAAGACTTTATCCAAAATTAATCATGGATTCACAATTATCTTTTTTATTTTTCAAATTCTCAAAGGAAGGAACAGCACACTATCTTCCTGAAAAAGTAAACCAAAACACCAAGCATCCCTGGGAGGAACTTTTCTTCACAGCCAAATACAAAACATTTAAACAGCTGTGGACATATGTCAGCATCATCCTGTTGTTTGGTGGAAATGGAACACCTCAAGTTCTGCTCCTCCTTCCAAATCAGTGAAAACTGATTTTAATGAATTACCAATACAAACAGATTAAGAGAAAACCAAAAAGGCATTCTGGTTATTATTAAGGAAGAATTTCTTAGTGTTGATTAGTAGAGTACTACTACATTCATAAATATGGCTATATCTTGTATTCTTACTCTTAAGATAACTTACTGAGTGATTGATTATTAGACACTGTAAACTTTTTAAGTTCTATAAAAGATTGCCCTTTTCCTATGGCTGCTTAATTAAGTACTAACCCTTCAATACTGTGGGCCCAATTTAGTTATCTTTAATAGGTTCCCTATTGCATTCTGAGTTTTAGTGCCTGAAGTTCCCTAAGAATCTTATCTTTTGAAATTCAGCTGACTACTGCTTTTCATCCCCATAATCTATTCTTTCTAGACTGGAGCCACTGCCAGGACTCTTCACAACACCACTGTTCCAAAACGCCTGCTGTTAATTCAGAAAGGAGAGTGGCCTCCGTCCCATGTTCTTGATAACACCAGCCTCTCCGCCTTTACCTTCCTTTCCCTGGGGAGAAAGATCACAGAAGGGAGAAAACTTTCTTTCTCAACTGATAGATGACAAAGCAACTCATGAAGTAGTTGACTAGAAAGATATTCAGCTGGTGTCTAGGTATAGATAACTTCAAAACATGCTTTCTCTTTTCCTTGTTGACTTTTTTTTAAACCTTGAATATTCAGGCTTTCTTCCTGACACATTTAAGCTCAGCATCTCTAAACATTTATTTTATGCTTACAGAAAAATTAGGAAACATAGATAAACACATCTAATGTAGGATCAAGTTAATAATAAAAAATTATTAATGAAAAAAAAAAAAAAAAACCACATCTATTTCATTAGAAAAGCAGTTAGTAAAGCAGTGACATTTTGGTGTACAGCATTTCAAGTTTTTTGTAGGTTTATATGTGCATTTGTTTACTGACTTCTAAACCTTCCCAGGTGGCTGAGCAGTAAGGAACCCGCCTGCCAGTGCAGGAGGGGCAGGAGGTGCGGGTTGGATCCCCTGGTCGGGAAGACCCCCTGGAGGAGGGCACGGCAGCCCGCTCCAGAGGCAGGAGGTGCGGGTTGGATCCCCGGGTCGGGAAGACCCCCTGGAGGAGGAACGGCAGCCCGCTCCAGTATTCTTGCCGGGAGAATCCCACGGACAGAGGAGCCTGGCGGGCTATAGTCCACGCGGTAACAAAGAGCTGGATACAACTGAGCGCACACATAGCACATTTATTGTTAAAATTAGTATAATGATATATATGACATCTTATGATTAATTAGGAAGAAGAAATGACAACTTCAAAAGCTTCTAACCTAAATCTATGGACAGACAGTCTTGCCATTTATCAGTTATATATTCTCTTATACCCATCAGGAAAGTATTACAGCTCTTTAGATAGAATAACATGACTACATTTAACCTTTGATACTTTATCATTTTTTCTTGCCACTGTTAACAAGATCATTTTTATACTGAAATTCCTAATTGTTAGTGCTTAGAGAGGCTAGTGATTTTTAAAAATTGTATTTATCACTTAGTGGGCATTTTCCATGTGCCAAAAACTTTGCTAAGTGTGAACATTATAAGACTTTGACCTACGTGTTTTGACTTTAGTTTGGAGACAGGGCTAAAGAAATGGTTTAACAATAAGAAATTCAAAATCTACACTCATATACATACATACCTTTTTTTTTGCTCCTATCTAAAACCTATCTCTCCTCTGAGCAACTAGACACTATCTCTCCAACTACTTAAGGGCATTGCTCCAGCAAGTCTTCCTCTTTTGTGTATCAACTTTTGCTTTCTATTGGGTGAGGGCCATCAGTTTAGAAATGTTCTGCTATTTCTCCCATTTTAAAAGAAACTTCTCTTCATTCCACTCTACTACGTTTAAGCCAGTGGCTTTTAAACAGTTATTTCTGAACTGACCATGTCACTAAAGGAAATCCTGAATAAGTTTTTATAGGTTTTCACTTGGTTTATCTGCAGATGCAAATTTGTTCCCTCTTATCTATTATCCATAGCTTTTAATTAAAAATAGTTAATTTTCTTTTCCATTATATTAATGAGTATTCTCCAAAATATATTAAATTCTAGAGATGAGAGTGGCCATGTGTATTTTATTGTTGTTGTTCAGTAACTGGCTATTAGCTTTATAGTTTTCATCATATTAAGACAGAATTCTTCTATTCCCACTTAAAATTTTAATCTAGATTTAATATTGAATTCTTATCAAATGCCACCTTGGCATCTACTGAAATATGTTCTGGTTTTTCTCTTTTTATCCATGCAGATGACAGATTATAAATATACAAAGATATGTATTTACATTACTATATTTAAAGTTAATGATAACAAGAACTTTATGTAACATTTGTTTCTACACAATCAATACAGCTTGATAGTTATGAAGCCTGACAACACAGTAAACCCTGTGGATTCCCTGCCCAACATAAGAGAACATTAGCAATAACAAATCTACCCATGTGCTCCCCTCCTATCCCTGCCTGCTTTTCTGTACCAGAGGTAACAACTATTCTAACTTTTGTGATTACCATTCCTTTATTGTTTTTAACAATTTAATCACATGTGTACCTACACAATACAGTTTGATTTTGCCTGTTATTAAACTTTACACAAATGGTGTCATACCATAGGTAGACTTCTGCCCACGTAAGAGTTTTCACGGCCATACTGCCAGAGCTCTAAGTCACTGCTTTTTACTTGTGTACTCTTTGATAATCAATATGCCACGGTTTATCTCTATTAGCCTGTTATTGTTCTTAACGAGTGTGAAAAAAATTTGGCAAAAGGAACTTCAAAATTCATAAATGTTAAGAATTAAAAGTATCAACACTCGTAAATGTTCAAAACTAAACCAGTTTTGCCTAACAATTGAAAAAAGTAACTCTTTTAATAGACCTTAATAACAGAATTCCACCTATTAATACATCTTTTTTTCTTCTTACTACTGGACTGTCAAGTGTAATTAAGCACTATAAAGCGTCTTTTCGAACTGTTTCTCAAAAAAACCGTTTCTTCCAAATCCCCCATTACCAATGTCTCCTGGACAGATCCATCTTGACAGAACGAGGTACAGAGTTATTATTTGAACACCTCATGGACAGCACGTCCTGAACCAAACACTCCATGACTTCTGCCTCAGTCTATTCTTTCATCTATTTTATATCTTGAATAATAGCCTCACCATTCAAAGAAATGCTCATCATAAATATGACATCATCCTTGACACCTTCCTTTCCTTCCTTGCCATATATAAGCAATATAAGGTAGCTACTGGATAAACAAACTAAAATGCATATCTGGTCACCTGACTCCCTGGCTAAAATTTCTAAAATTAAAAAAAAAAAAGGGGGGGGGAATGATAATTTCTTGTAGTGTTTTTTAAACTATAGACTGTGACCCATTGGAAAGTTATGACATAATTTTAGTAAGCTGTGACCAGGATTCTTTTAAATTGAAATAGAATAGAACATGTCAGAATACATTGGTAAATTATAAATAAAGTGCTGTGAAACTTTTTTTAGCGGTTTGAATGTGTATACCTATATCTGTGAAGGGTCACATTGCAAAATGTTTTTCCTTACTGTGACTTGTTCCTAAATGTGCTGAAAGCATCTACTATAGTAGTTTTCTCTATTGGGGAGATTGGTGGTCCCCTTCAGAAAATGATGAAAGTTATGAACCTTGTCCAAAAAACAGAATGTATGCATACCTGCATCTGTGCATATTCTTTTAATCACTGACCCTTAGAGAGATTTTATAGATAAGAAACACTGATCTCCAAGGTGAAATTCAAGCTCCTTAAGACAGTGGGAATATTTGCCACACCTCCCTACCTCTCTGAGCCCTCCCTGACTCACTCTCTTCCTGGCTGGGGAGATACTCAACAAATGTTTCTCTGAATGTGAGAATAAAATGCTCACTGAACATTTATTATAGGCAGGCAAGGCAGTGCAGTGATGAAAACAGGCTCTGGAATCAGATGCTTAGACTGTGTGCAGGTTCATTCATTCACTAATGCTATGAGCTTTATCCAGTGGTTTAACTTTAAAGCCAGAGTTAACACACCTGCAAGATACAAGTATGTGCTTCACGGGATCGTATCGAGGACTAAATGAAAATAACATGTGTAAAAGTGCTTAGAATAGGGGTCTTAGCACGTAATAAATATTCAATAAATTTTAGTTATAAAACTACTGAAAAAAAAAAACTGGAGTCTATAAACAAAATAATGGATGACTATGCATTTATTATACTACAAATTATAAGACTAGTTAAGAGAGATTTTGAAAATTCCTAGCCTGGTAAGGGCAAATTCATTAGACTCAAAGCATTTATATGGGCTTTTTAAGTCTTTAAGTCAGTAAAATTCTTTTCTTCTAAACTTGTTTTCAAAGCAAATTACTTTTATAAGTTAAAATTTTTAGCCTAAAAATAAGTTTGAGAACCTTGTTCTTTCCAGTTAAATCACAATTCAAGAACGGTTATAAACATTTACCTTCCATATAAATTCTCCAGATTATCTAACATATGGAGCTAATAAGCAAACTTGTCAAGGGTGAGGTCAGGAAAGAAAACTTTTGAAAAGATTCTAGTTAGATAAAATCTTACTGCAGAATACAGCAACTCTCTAAATATTTCTACTGCATTGCTACCGTTAATTGAATCTAAGATGCCAGCCCAAGTGTATGGCTATCCATGATTTTATGTACCACTGCATAACATAAAATGCTGACAAACTGACACACCACTAAGATGCTGCTGATAATGAGATACGTTTCTAATTCCAAAGATTTTAAAGGTTAAGAAATGCCTTGCAATCAGTGATATATAGTAATTTTGTTGCTGTGTTAAATATTGCTTGAAATAAGATCTAAGGCTTCCACATATTCTGCTAAATTGTTTTTCCTGCATTAAATTTTGGCTTTTCTTTTTAATAGAGCATGTTCTTATAAGGATAAGGCCTTGCACATAGTAAGAGGTCAAAAGAAATTTAATTACTGCTTGTGGTTCAAATCTAGGGGTGGATTAGCTATAAGAACTGTAGGTGTTATAGGATGGTTAAAGATGATTACTTTTCAAACATAAATAAGTGAGTGCTGTTAAAGTGACTATGTCTGTAACATAGGCAACTAAATTTCACAAGTTTCGGTTTTTGGTGGGAAACGAAACAAAAAGGCAAAGCCATCAGTGGCAGATTTTATTGACAAATAGGTGGTGTCAGGAACAAGAGCTGGCATTTCAAGGTCTACACCCTGTCTACCATGGTGCCTGGTACACAGCAAATATTCACAAAAGCTTGCCGAATGAAGACTGGAAGCTTAACTAACTGCTAAGAATGCCATTTATGGTATTGGTTGCAAGTTCAGATTTCAATCATAGTTCCAATAGCTGCTTTCCAAAGTGACTTCAGTTTGATGAAGGACAGAGCTGGATGACTTAGTCTTCAGCTCCTTTGTGGTCTCTGATATATACCAAAGTGAAATATTTCTTTCAATTTGGGTAATTTATTATTGTATAACACCTTAATAAATTAACATATGGTTGCAGTGCGTGTGCTCAGTCATGTCTGACTCTGCAACCCCAGGTTCCTTTGTCCATGAATTTTTCAGGCAAGAATACGGGAGTGGGTTGCCATTTCCTACTCCAGAGGATCTTTCAGATCCAGGGATAGAACCAGAATTTCCTGTGTCTCCTGCATTAGGATTCTTTACCACTGAGCCACTCGGGAAGCCCAATGTGTGGTTAATGAGGTATAATTCAGTACAGACATCAAAATGTTACCTACACATGTTAACCACTGTAATATTAAAAAAAAATTTTAAACCAGAACTGCCATTACAAAAGAATTTAATTTTAATGTTAAAATTAAATCTTTTTAGTATTAATTACATTCGGAGCTGAATGTGTAAGGGTAAGCTGTTAGTCAGCAACCTTTGAGCAGACTCACTAAACACAACTGTTGGCAAAACCAGTGGACCAGCCAAACCAAAAACAGCAAGGGAAAGCAGACTGCAGGCATATCATCGGAGAAGGAATGGCAGTGCTGGGGATTTATTTTTATCTTTGCTGCTGTTTCAAGCAGATAGTTATCTTTGCTTCCCGGGTATCAAGTAGATTAGAGAAGGGTAGTCTGGGGGAAGTATTTGCAGGTGGGTTGAAACTGCCTACTAATTTCAAATACTGTATAATTTAGTTTTTCAAAACCAATCTTCTCTCTAGACCCCCAAAAGGAAAACAAGTAATTAACAAAATATTTCTGAATGCTTTGCTAAGTTTGGAAGAAAAAAAAATCCAACTCTGTTCTTTAGAGTTAATGGCTCTACTGTAAAAATTCTAACACCATTCAAGCCTTCAAAGTTAGCAGTTCAATGCCGATTTCATCCACAGAAGGTCACTGTGCCTTTTTTGGAAGGCATACATTTAAAACCTGTTTGGCTGGCTCTTTGTTGCTCCTCCTTGGTAAAGTGTGTGTGACTCAGTATTTTATAGGAAACATGACATGGTGGTACGTACAGAAAATATTTTTAAAATTTTCAGTCATCTTAAGGTTAATTTCTAAATTACACATGCAGCTTCTACTTGCTAAAGCCTCTGGGACTGCTGAGTCTGAAGCAAGCAATTAAATTAGAGAGAATTTTGGAACAACATCCTCATAACAAATACTGAGTTAATACTGAAGTCTGGAATCCTATTTACTGGGACAAAGTTAACATTTTTCTCACCGCCCTGGGACAATCATTCCCTGCACAGAAGTCCCTGGTGCCACGGGCAAGTCCACTCTGCAAGGCTGCCTCAGGCCAGCAGACGTGGCCACTATTTGCTGTGGAAAACCTTTCCATTTCAGAGTCTATCTGAATTATAAAACATACCTTTTTTGCGTAAGAGGGTGTACACAGATTTTAATAGACCTTCTGGAATTTTATAAACCTATTTCCAGGATACAGTATTTTGTTTTTTTCTGAAACCTTTGCTTTAAGATGCTGATTCATACCAATCAGAAATACATATGCCTTGTTCCTGACAGTCCCTTGTTTCCACAGAGGAGGGTCTGGATTAAGTCCTACATTATTAATTCTTTCCTGAGTATTAGTCTGTATGTGTTTGTCACGAGTTCCCTGAGGGCAAAGCCTGTATCTTACCCATCCCTGTATCTCTGCCCACTAAGCACTTAAGCAAAGTACTTGGCATCACTAAGGACTAAAAGAATGTGTGTGTAATAACTAAGAGACAAATGGAACAATAAAGTTATTAGTGCACCCACTGATTAGGCACCTGTTTATAGTTTATCGAATAATTATGTTAGTAGATAATTGCATCAGTAACAACTGCCATTACTTGAAAATACTGAGTTAACTTGCTTCCAGCACCTCTCCTTTGAGAGCTGTGCAGTGTAGGGAGAATTCTCCCTGGCAGTGTAAAGACCTAGGCAGTACAGCTGTCTCCTTCAGCTGTGTGTCTTTAGATAAGAAATTTTAAACAAACATAAAAATACACAGTAATTAGTTTTTAAAATGTTACTGGAACACACATTTTTGGAAATTTTTCATCTACCACGTTTTCAGTATCTAGTTAAAATATGAGACAGAACTAACCTGATTTGGATAGAGCTTGCTCAATGATAAGCATGCAGCTTTTGGAAACTGTGTGTGTTATGCCAATACACCCCTGTGAATGTTGCAACTTGAACATTTCAGTACTGTAGTGAATCTTACCAGCTTCTTTTTCTACCAATTAGAAAAGCTACCTTTTCTATCTTTTCCACAAAAATGCATAATTCTGTGCATTTACTACGCAATAGTAAACCTTTAGTTATGAATATCCTAGGTATGGATTAGAGGATAATTGGTTGAGCCATACTCTTAAAAGTCAACAAGGTATTCCAGGCTGATTTATTCAGCTCCTGATATTCATGAGTTTTAAAAACACAGTCAACTGCTCCTCACAGATATTTCGTCTCTTCAGAATTCATAGAATGCCTTCAACGACCAGTCAATTTCCTGAGTACTCTCTTCCACAGAGGGTAAAGGGTGAGATGAAGTGTGAAAGACACAATTTACATTTTTTATGCTGCCCAACTGTGATGATAAAAATCCAGGTAATCAATGATTCTCAGAATTTTCCTCTTTAAGACCATATTGCTATATTTTGTTTAATGGTCCAGTCTGCATTTTTTTTTAGAAGAAAACTTTAAGAGAACATGTTCAGGCACAAAAGTAAATATGCTTAAAAGCTAACCTGCTAAGACCCAAATTCTGACTTTTTAACAGAAGACGGAAAATCCTATAATTAGTAACAAGAAACAGCATAACCATGCAGTGCTTAGGATCAGGGAAAGAGGAAATAATCTTGACACTAAATGTTCACTTTTAAAATGATGCATTGACAACATTTCATTTCTATTTCAAATATGTCTACACAGGACACTGTCATGGTAGTTAATTTACATTTTCAATCACATTTGATGAGAAGACTGTACATTTGTTAGATTTGGCACCTTCTTTCTAGGAAAACTTTCAAAGCGTCTGGAACCCTGTATTAGAAGACAACTAAAATTTCTCATTAAGAAAAACCCTTTTGTGGGCAATCTAAGTTAAAACCTTCCAATTTTGAGTCCCAAACATTTTCCACATAGGAAAACTCTCGAAGGACACTTCTTTAGAGAGTTTTTAAAGCAATCAGCACCGGCAACGTTAAATTACCATGGCTCTCAAGAAAAACAGAGGAACACTGTACAGAAGACCCTCACATTCGTGGCTCTGTGTCCTCCCTGTGGGCTGTGCCAACCCACTCCCTCCCCTGCAATGACTCTTTGTTTTTACCAAGTCCCAAAGGGACGGGGAGGGCTCTGCAAAGAGAAGGGGGGAGGGGAGGCTGGAATGCAGCTGCAGGCTCTGAAACAATGCTGAGTCCATATATTTTGTTCCCAGTTAGAATAATAAAAAGGGGACTGCGGCGGGGGGTGGGGGACGGAGAAGACAGAGCCCAGAGTACGCAAGGTAGGACCCAGTGTCCTCCAGCTCTGAGTGCCTTCTGAGGTACTCCCTCCCCCCACACTCCCAGCCTTCCAACTCCAACAACCATTCATTTGGTTAAAAGCTTATCTGTTAAAATTCAAATGCCCATTAAGATTTAAACCCATCAGTTATTTATACCTAAATTACTTTTATCAGTGAACTCTACTCAGACAATAGAGTAGGAAGAATGGAGCTTGCAGAGATAAACTGGGGAAGCCTGGAAAACTAGGAAAGCTTGGGGGAGGTGGGTAGCAGATTTCAGAAAAGGAGGGCCGAAGTTTCAAATAGAAACTGACTGCTTGGTAATGGTGCCTAGGGCCTGGGGGTAACAGGTATGCCATACAACCATAGTCCTTCTGAGACTGCTAAAACCTACATTTCTGAATCAAGAGCTTGGAAGCCTGCACACATTGGTTCCTCATTATTCAGTCTAACCTAGTCCCTCCTAAGAAAATATCCTTCACTTGCATTTCCCTGGCCTCCACTTCCCAACTGGAAGAATTATGGGAAGAGGGAAGAAGCAGACACCAAACAAGCTGTCAGCTGCTAGGGAGGGAAAAGGAGTTCAAACCCTCCTCTCTTCCTCTGAGTATTGTCCTCTCTTCCTAGGTAACCCATCACTGAAATGGGCAGCCTGGCTGAGCTCAGGAATTCCTGCCTCTAGAACATCCCTTCAGATGTTACTGATGCCACTGAAATTTGTAAGAAAGTTCAAGAAGCCTTAAGTGAACAACCAAAACTAGTATCTCAAGATAGAATCAGCATGCAGTAAAGACCATCTAAAAAGCTATAAAACAAAATTCAGAAGAACAATTGTTTTCATTAGGATCCCATTCATGAACACTCAGTTACTGGGGGAGAAAAAAGAGGACTTCATTATAAAGCTGTCATGTAGAAGCAAACCTCTGACATCCACACACAAACATCTCCTTCATGTTAGGATATCACAAGATTTAGAAGTACTCTTAGTTGGTGCTGAACGATACAACTAATCTCTTGACTCCTGAAATGTTTTCAAGTTATGAAGTTTAAAAAGATTGTTATTTATTCACATTGAATTTTTGCGTTTTGTGACATAAAAATTCTCAAGCATATAGATTTATAATAAGCAGGAACAGGGTCTTCCCCCGCCAGGCTGCCCTTTCACTACAGCTCTCAAATCCATTTACAGATAGTCCGAATCTCCATACTATAGATAGTATTAGAGACAAATTTAGAAATGCGTATTAATTTACGTGAAGGAATGATTGAGTCTACCATTTTATTAAAATTTAATAGTAATAATAATAATTATGAAATAATATTGACACTACTCCTGTGAAGTGTATCATCTATTACAAATACAAAATTCATCAGTCCATTTTATTAGGGGTTATCACTTATTATACTTTTAAGTGCATCAATAAAACAGACAATACTTTGTTTATTCCGTGTACTGGAAAAACTCAATTTTCAATATATATATTTTATTTCTTAGTATGTACGATCAAAGAAATAAAGTCCATAGACAACAAGTTTGTTCATATTAACAACAATCACATAGTCATAACTTGCCTATAATTAATGATTCTTTTCAGTTGCTTAATTGTGGTAAATAAAATATAATCTCTTAACACTATGATGTATGTTACACTTCAAAGAAAAAGTTAAAAGATCAAGTAGCTATGACTTGGAAATAACTACTCTCAGTATCTATCTGAATTACTTTTTAAATAAATCAAGAAGATAACTCAAGTCTTAAAAGCATCATAAATTTACATTTAGTCACAAAATATGATTGATGTTATTAATATATTAAGAGGCACAGGTGAAAACAAATTTTAAGAGTTAAATATAATACTGTGTAAGATTAGATTTTTTGCTAAATAAGAGTACTCACCCCTTGGAGCCCTTGGAATTGAATTGAAGGTCGAAAAGGAATTAAATTCTATTAAAAGAAACATAAGAAACAAACAGATCAAAGTTGGTTACTAGACACAGAACTAAACGTTTAAACTTTAAATCTATGCATTTGATCAGTGCTATAGTCTGTGAAAACCTTTCCATTACATACTTAGGTTTATATGTCATTATATTAAGCTGGCTTGATAAATGACACTGCACTATTATTGACAGTACAACCGAGGTATCTTTTGGCAGTGTAGCTAATCAGGTTTTTGAAAATGACTAACATGATTTGGCAAAAAATGATTAGTGTACTAATTCAATTTTACATGATAAAATATTCTTGCTTAGTTTCTTGATATATTTTTCAAAGAGGTGGAGGAAAGCTAGAGATAATTAAAGGAATCTTGCAAAACCTTAACAGGATGCTAGTATAAAATTAAAATATCTGAGGATGAACTGTGGTTTTCCATTTTCTCACATTTAAAAAAAATTAAATTATTTTAAAATTGAAGGATAATTGCTTTACAGTATTGTGTTGGTTTCTGCCAGACATCAACAGGAATCAGCCATAGGAGTACCTATGTCTCCTCCCTCTTGAACCTCCCTCCCACCTTCCTCCCCATTCCACCCCTATAGGTTGTTACAGAGCTCTGGTTTGAGTTCTGAGTCATACAGCAAATTCCCATTGTCTATCTATTTTCCATTTGGTAATGTAGGTTTCCAGGTTACTCTGTCTGTATATCCCACCCTCTCCTTCCTTCATTTTCTCACATTTTACCAGAGATGAGTTTTTAGCTGAGGGTCAAACAAGTAACCAGTTCCATTACAAGCTTTTCATTAAGATAATATAATTTCTAGAACAATGTTTTATTATGACTTTGTCCTCTTCCTAACTTTTAATATCTGCTCATAGAGCTATGTATTTAAAAGAAAAGCTGTAACTGTAAATATCTACCATAGTCTCAGGCATAATTTCTCGTACCCAAAATCACCAGTATGGGACTAGTTCACTACTATGGGAATGCTCTCCCAAATTGGTAACAGAAATTCATGGGGAAATCAGATTTGGATAACATTTTAATAGTAACACATCAGCTAGTCTTCATACCCTCATACCCAAATTCAAAGCACAAAAACAGAAGCAGGGATTTCTGGTCTCAACTCTACCTTAAAGAAAAATACAGAGGCACCCATGTGCCCCTCCCTAGCACCTCCACATTAACTACTGATATCAGTTACTTCCCAAAACTCTGCAGATTTAAAAGTTTACTAATCAGTATCACAACAAACTAGAGAGAAATAAGGAAAGGATAAGTACTTTAAAAGATAGATCATCTGAATAGAAAATCAACTGGTAGCATTAACCGTCCTATTATTATTTATAAAAATAGATAAACATCATCTTGGAGAAAACACAGTAGATATTATTACCATTGTTCTACCACCATAAAGATAATTTAACTTTAGATTTATCAGCAGAATCAAAGTACTACTGCTTGACAAAATTTATTTCTTGGTGTGGGAGACAATTTTTTGTAGTGATTCATTCTAATTCATGGTCTTTTATGAAAATATAAAATATAGATTAATGCTAATTTGAATTTCCTTAGAGGGAGAAAGCCTCACCCAAACGGACATTCCACACCCAACCCTCTACCAGAAGTAATGGCAGTTTGCCTGCAGAAGCCCTGGGGAGACTCCCTTCATGTGGGGAAGTAGGCGGTCCTCCAGTTTAGGTAACAGAGGTCTCGGTTCTACCTTCCAGAATACTTAAATCAGCCCCGCCTCCTGCTCTCTCTTCAAATCACAAACCCTAAACATCTCCTCTGACACTTTCCTTCCTGACTCCTTGAAGAGAGGTTATCTTCAGCTCATCATTGGAATTTGAACTTGTCTATCAAGTTCATCAATTCTTCTTGGTCAAACAAAATGCTAACTTTCCTCCACTTTCAAACTGCTCACTTCTCCACTGGATATCACAACTTCTTCACACTTGGAGACACCTGTCCTCCTAAGCCCTTTGATCACGCCTTTCATTTCAAAACCTAGTGCCCTCACTTTCCTCTTGGTATATCCACTCTCTCCTGGAGGCTCACCCTGTCTGTTTGGTGACTGACTCTGAATCTCTTCAGGATTCCTCAACTTGGCATCTCTCCAAAAATTGCAACTTATCACTGCCCAGGATATGTGCATTAGAAACTCTCAGAGACAGTAACATTGGCAAACACTAAACTACCCTGGGCTTCCCTGGTGGCTCAGTGGTAAAGAATCTGCCTGCCAAACTCTCCAGGAGACGCTGATTGGGTCCCTGGGTTGGGAAGATCCCCTGGAGGAGAAAATGGCAACCCACTCCAGTACTCTTGCCTGGGAAATCCCATGGACAGAGGAGCCTGGTAGGCTACAGTCTGTGAGGTTGCAAAAGAGTTGGACAGGACTGAGTGACTCAACTACAACAACCTACCGCTGCCCCTCACCAAACTGGCACCTCTTTCCTACTTTCTGGTCAGGGTGTTTCTCCAGACTCACAACCGTAAATTTAGCTTAAGAGTCTCTTCTCCTTCCCCTCTCACCATATTCAGTTAGGCAGTCACACGCTACTAGAATCCCAGAATTCCGAATCTGGAGATAATCCAGTTGCTGCCCACCTACCTCCTGCTATATAACCACAAGGGCCCATGTGTCACATTAATAACTAAGCTGGGACCGTAATCTAGGACTCAGTCCTCCTGTTTTGCCATACTATTTTTTCCTGCTATCTTGGGCTCCACACACATCTGCTATGGCAGATCCAAAAGTTTGGGGGCTTGCTCCTTTATGCACAGAGTTCACTTTTTAGTTGGAGAACGTTTGAAAATAATTAAATTTTAGGTAAAGTACTGCTGGGAGGTGCAGTAAGGACTCTCAAAAAGGAGAAAAGTACAGGTTAGAAGAGATACTAGAAAAGAGAAAAGGCTCATGGAAAAGATGGATCTTTTTTTTTTTCTTAAAGCAATTCTGAAAAGACAAACTCCAAGGAAAAGGAGTGCTGCACTCCTTTTCCTTGAAGTTTGTCTTTTCAGAATAGCTTTAAAAAAAAAAAAAAAAGACAGAATGTGGTCCATTGGAAAAGGGAATGGCAAACCACTTCAGTATTCTTGCCTTGAGAACCCCATGAACAGTACAAAAAGGCAAAACGATAGGATACTGAAAGAGGAACTCCCTAGGTAATAGGTGCCCAACACGCTACTGGAGATCAGTGGAGAAATAACTCCAGAAAGAATGAAGGGATGGAGCCAAAGCAAAAAACAATACCCAGCTGTGGATGTGACTGGTGATAGAAGCAAGGTCCAATGCTGTAAAGAGCAATATTGCATAGGAACCTAGAATGTCAGATCCATGAATCAAGGCAAATTGGAAGTGGTCAAACGAGAGATGGCAAGGGTGAACGTCGACATTCTAGGAATGAGCGAACTAAAATGGACTGGAATGGGTGAATTTAACTCAGATGACCATTGTATCTACTACTGCAGGCAGGAATCCCTCAGAAGAAATGGAGTAGCCATCATGAGGTCAACAAAAGAGTCTGAAATGCAGTACTTGGATGCAATCTCAAAAATGACAGAATGATCTCTGTTCGTTTCCAAGGCAAACCATTCAATATCACAGTAATCCAAGTCTATGCCCCAACCAGTAACGCTGAAGAAGCTGAAGTTGAATGGTTCTATGAAGACCTATAAGACCTTTTAGAACTAACACCCAAAAAAGACGTCTTTTTCATTATAGGGGACTTGAATGCAAAAGTAGGAAGTCAAGAAACACCTGGAGTAACAGGCAAATTTGGCCTTGGAATGCGGAATGAAGCAGGGCAAAGACTAATAGAGTTTTGCCAAGAAAATGCACTGGTCATAGCAAACACCCTCTTCCAACAACACAAGAGAAGACTCTACACATGGACATCACCAGATGGTCAACACTGAAATCAAATTGATTATATTCTTTGTAGTCAAAGATGGAGAAGCTCTATATAGTCAACAAAAACAAGACCGGGAACTGACTGTGGCTCAGATCATGAACTCCTTATTACCAAATTCAGACTTAAATTGAAGAAAGTAGGGAAAACCGCTAGACCATTCAGGTATGACCTCAATCAAATCCCTTATGATTATACAGTGGAAGTGAGAAATAGATTTAAGGGCCTAGATCTGATAGATGGAGTGTCTGATGAACTACAGAATGAGGTTCATGACACTGTACAGGAGACAGGGATCAAGACCACCCTCATGGAAAAGAAATGCAAAAAAGCAAAATGGCTGTCTGGGGAGGCCTTACAAATAGCTGTGAAAAGAAGAGATGTAAAAAACAAAGGAGAAAAGGAAAGATATAATGTAGAGTTCCAAAAAATAGCAAGAAGACATAAGAAAGCCTTCTTCAGTGAACAATGCGAAGAAATAGAGGAAAAGAACAGAATGGGAAAGATTAGAGATCTCTTCAAGAAAATTAGAGATACCAAGGGAACATTTCATGCAAAGATGGGCTTGATAAAGGACAGAAATGGTATGGACCTAACAGAAGCAGAAGATATTAAGAAGAGGTGGCAAGAATACACAGAAGAACTGTACAAAAAAGATCTTCACGACCCAGATAATCACGATGGTGTGATCACTCATCTGGAGCCAGACATCTTGGAATGTGAAGTCAAGTGGGCCTTAGAAAGCATCACTATGAACAAAGCTAGTAGAGGTAATGGAATTCCAGTGGAGCTATTTCAAATCCTGAAAGATGATGCTGTAAAAGTGCTGCACTCAATATGCCAACAAATTTGGAAAACTCAGCAGTGGCCACAGGACTGGAAAAGGTCAGTTTTCATTCCAATCCCAAAGAAAGGCAATGCCAAAGAATGCTCAAACTACTGCACAACTGCACTCATCTCACATGCTAGTAAAGTAATGCTCAAAATTCTCCAAGCCAGGCTTCAGCAATACGTGAACCGAGAACTTCCAGATGTTCAAGCTGGTTTTAGAAAAGGCAGAGGAAACAGAGATCAAATTGCCAACATCCGCTGGATCATGGAAAAAGCAGGAGTTCCAGAAAAACATCTATTTCTGCTTTATGGACTAGGCCAAAGCCTTTGACTGTGTGATCACAATAAACTGTGGAAAATTCTGAAAGAGATGGGAATACCAGACCACCTGACCTGCCTCTTGAGAAATCTGTATGCAGGTCAGGAAGCAACAGTTAGAACTGGACATGGAACAACAGACTGGTTTCAAATAGGAAAAGGAGTACATCAAGGCTGTATATTGTCACTCTGCTTATTTAACTTATATGCAGAGTACATCATGAGAAATGCTGTACTGGAAGAAACAGAAGCTGGAATCAAGATTGCCAGGAGAAATATCAATAACCTCAGATATGCAGATGACACCACCCTTATGGCAGAAAGTGAAGAGGAACTAAAAAGCCTCTTGAGGAAAGTGAAAAAGGAGAGTGAAAAAGTTGGCTTAAAGCTCAACATTCAGAAAACGAAGATCATGGCATCTGGTCCCATCACTTCATGGGAAATAGATAGGGAAATAGTGGAAACAGGGTCAGACTCTATTTTTTTGGGCTCTAAAATCACTGGAGATGGTGACTGCAGCCATGAAATTAAAAGACGCTTACTCTTTGGAAGAAAAGTTATGACCAACCCAGACAGCATATTCAAAAGCAGAGATATTACTTTGCCGACTAAGGTCTGTCTAGTCAAGGCTATGGTTTTTCCTGTGGTCATGTATGGATGTGAGAGTTGGACTGTGAAGAAGGCTGAGCGCTGAAGAATTGATGCTTTTGAACTGTGGTGTTGGAGAAGACTCTTGAGAGTCCCTTGGACTGCAAGGAGATCTAACCAGTCCATTCTGAAGGAGATCAGTCCTGGGATTTCTTTGGAAGGAATGATGCTAAAGCTGAAACTCCAGTACTTTGGCCACCTCATGCGAAGAGTTGACTCATTGGAAAAGACTCTGATGCTGGGAGGGATTGGGGGCAGGAGGAGAAGGGGACGACAGAGGATGAGATGGCTGGATGGCATCACTGACTCGATGGACATGAGTCTGAGTGAACTCTGGGAGATGGTGATGGACAGGGAGGCCTGGTGTGCTGCGATTCATGCAGTCTCAAAGAGTCGGACACGACTGAGCGACTGAACTGAACAGAAGCAAAAAAGCAAGGAGACAGGAACGGGTGGTGTGTGGATGGAGGGCAGATCTCTGGATGTGTGCAGCTTCCTTTCACGTGTGAAACAGGACATAAAGGACGAGAATTGGACCTGGTGATCCCTGGCTAATCTCTTCTTAACCTCAAAATGTGTCTTCAGTTTTAACTTTTATCCACTACTCCATAAATAGGACAGTAATTTAAATTTCCGACCTCAGAATTTCATAGGTTTACCACCCTGTGAACTAGTTCTACCTTAACCCCCTCCATTACTCCTTTAGGGGTGGCCTTTAAGTCTTGCCTTTGACAGGATAAACGACTGGAGGCTCTTCTGATTTTTGGAATAAGAAAGTGAGTTCCTAAAAGAAATTGTTTCAGGGAAAGCAGCTCTTTCAGTCACATGTAAGAAAGATAGACAGCGATGGATTTGGGCTAGGGAAAAGGATTAGATATCGGCTCTAGGGGATGTTTCATTTAGGAACACTCTGGTGATAAAGGCTTAAATTAGTATGACTTCATCTGGAGCAAACAGGAGATGGTGGAATGAGGAGATATTCCCAAGAAAGAATAAAATGTGCTGAAGGTCTGAATATCACACACACACACACACACGAAGCAAAGGTGGCTCAGGGCTCTCAGTCATCATTTGGGGCCAACATGCCCCAGACTCTGAAGGAGGAAAATGACAACCCACTCCAGTATTCTTGCCTGAAGAATCCCATGGACAGAGCCTGGAAGGCAGCAGTCCACGGGGTGGCAAAGAGTCAGACATGACTGAATGACTGAGCATGCATACACACGCATGCCCCAGACACCCTCAAATTAAGCTCAGTTCCTACTTTGAAAGTTTCTAGCCTGCTTCCAGGCCCCTATTACCAAGCACCTAAACAAAGGCCTTCCTCCCTTCCTTCAGTCAGTCAGTCAGTTCAGTTGTGTCTGACTCTTTTCGACCCCATGGACTGCAGCACGCCAGGCCTCCCTGTCCTTCACCAACTCCTGGAGTTTACTCAAACTCATGTCCATTGAGTCGGTGATGCCATCCAACCATCTCATCCTCTGTTGTCCCCTTCTCCTCCTGCGTTCAATCTTTCCCAGCATCAGGGTCTTTTCAAATGAGTCAGGTGGCCAAAGTATTGGAGTTTCAGCTTTAGCATCAGTCCTTCCAATGAACATTCAGGATTGATTTCCTTTAGGATGGACTGGTTGGAGCTCCTTGCAGTCCAAGGGACTCTCAAGAGTCTTCTCCAACACCACAGTTCAAAAGCATCAATTCTTCCCTTCCTTCAATTCCTTCCAAATGCTCCTCATTCAAATAGCTAGCAAAAGCTCTCTCAGATACCACTTTGCAGTGGTTCTATCAAAGCAAAACAAATTCCTCACATAGAAAGCAGAAGCTCCAACTATAGGACCAAACAAGTCTCATCTTTTTTACTTCCCAACTGTGGCTCAGCACTGTTAACCTTTTCCAGTCTGTTTTGTAAACACTTTCCTCTCTATTTCTACTTCCTACGTGTTCCTTCAACCTGGCATAACTTCCCTAACACTATTTTGCCAATCCACACTAATCACTTAACATTCAAGTTTAAGATTAATTTCCTCAGCTAGACCTTCCTTTGGATGAATCAGGAATCAAAGACTCAGGTAAGAGACTGGGTATAAAGCAACAAGGAGTGGCGAGTACTTGGGGGATCAATGCTCAACTGAAAAAGGACTCACATTTTAAAACATTACACATTTCCTCACCAAACAAGATATGAATGCCACCATTTTGCTCACGCTGAACTGTGCCTACTTTAACTACCATTAGCTATTGTTTTTCCAGATGCTTGTGTCTATGGTACCACTACATTAGGGTGTATTTTTGCATAAGTTGTCTTACTCCTGGTTGTTATGTTACAGAAGAATCTAATACAAATTTAATTTGCAAGTACTTATATACATTATGCTAAAAAAATAATACATAAAATCATGTTGGTTATGGTCTCTTTATATATGCAGTATCCAACTATACACATTATATACTTTACTATTTAGAGTTGTATAGAAAAAACAGTACCACTATGCTGTACATCAACTTTGGAACGTTCAAGAGTAATTCTGACATTATCCAACCTTTTGCCTCATGACTTGCTTGCATTTAGAAACTTACCTCCTGATATGCTTAGAGTTATAGCTCTATTACTTGATTCCTCAATAAAAATGATAACTTGTTCTTGTTTAGACAGTTTTGTAATGTACAGAGCATTTTTATATCCATAGCCTATAGGGAGGCCTTCTAAAACCAGCTGTGGGTGGGAGGAAGGCTTCATCACCTCCTATTTCAGAGGGAGATGAATGAGTCTCCAACAGGCAGAGTTCATTGGTTGAGATCATCCAGCTAGTGGTTAGCAGAGGTGGACCTCAAATCCTGGTTTCTGAATCTCAAATACAGAACCCTTTCCTTCTCTTGCCTCTGTAATAGGTTATCTCCCTGTGTTGAACATGTAAAAGCACTTAAATGCTCATTTAATTCTTCTGGCACTTTGTTTCCAAGGAAAATGAATTTCATAAAATCATTGCAATTTTCAAGGTTGTTTCTGACTAAATAAAAACTTAAAAAAAAAATAGTTTTTTTCTTTTTTTTTTCCCCTGTAAGGACCATGTATAGTAAAGGAACATATATAAATACCATGTTAACATTTTTTATTAAAAAAATAGTTTTTTTCTTTTTTTTTCCCCTGTAAGGACCATGTATAGTAAAGGAACATATATAAATACCATGTTAACATTTTTTTTATTAAAAAAATCCATGGAGTAGTTGCGGGTGTTTATCTAAACACAATAAACTGGGATTACTGTTACTGAAAAACTCCTTTAAGATACCTAACAAGCTAGAAGAGAAAAATATATGAGACCCTTAAATCCATTATCAATTTTAACCCCAATTTTAGATAAGAAGATGTTAGGTACTATAGTTCCTGAATTTTTTCTTTTTTTTAAAGCAACAAGAGACAGCTAGAATGCTATACCACTTTTTATGCAACTGACTACCGTGTTAATAGGAAAGGGACCAGGAATAAGTTCTAAGAGTCAATACCATTATACGTCTCAAGTTCCTTTTTCATCTAAATCTTTCTAGCCTAATTTTAACTGCACAAACATAACCTCAACTCACTGTATATTTTAAAATGCAATCCAGTTTTAAAAGACAAAGTAATTACAGGTGACCAAATATGATATGGCATGTTTTACAGTAATGTTTAACTTACTAAGTGCATTTCCATTATGAATGGAATTTCAGCAGGACTTCAACTTTTGATTTTTAGCTTTAATTAAATATTTGCAGCAGGTAGCTCTTTTGAAAATCACATAACTCTAGGGTTTACCTGAATAGTAATTGAATTATAAATAAGATAGTGATCTGGCCTCTTCGTCCAGCCAAGAAACACAAGGCAGACTGGTACTGACTAGAGTAACCCCTTTTGATAAATGCTTCAACAACCTGATAAAGGTGATGCTTTAAAGTCAAAGGGCTTCCCTTGTGGCTCACCTGGTAAAGAATCCGCCTGCAATGCAGGAGTCCTGGGTTTGATCCCTGCGTTGGGAAGATCCCCTGGAGAAGGAAAAGGCTACCCACTCCAGTATTCTGGCCTGGAGAATTCCATGGACTATACAGTCCATGGGCTCGCAAAGAGTCGGACATGACTGAGCGTCTTTCACTTTCACTTTACAGTCAAAAGATTCTGTTCAACTCTCATTTGGTTCACTGCTTTTAGAGTTCCTTGAATTAACCCCCTCTTATTTATTTCTCAGGGAAATGTAGGGCATTCTTAAGCTTAGAATAAAAGTGTAGACAATACTAAAATGCTCAAAAGTTTAGTTATGTTCTTGAAAACTGCCATTATAATAAGCCAACTACTGCAACAAAAACTGCTCTATGACCAAAGAAATCTTTGTCCACTTATTCTCAGGGACTATTCCTCACAATATATCAGGACTGTAAAAGTAATATGTAATTTACTAAGTAATTTTACTATGCAATCTTAATTGTGATTGCAGCCATGAAATTAAAAGATGCTTACTCCTTGGAAGGAAAGTTATGACCAACCTAGATAGCATATTCAAAAGCAGAGATATTACTTGCCAACAAAGGTCCATCTAGTCAAGGCTATGGTTTTTCCAGAGGTCATGTATGGATGTGAGAGTTAGACTGTGAAGAAGGCTGAGCGCTGAAGAATTGATGCATTTGAACTGTGGGGTTGGAGAAGACTCTTGGGAGTCCCTTGGACTGCAAGGAGATCCAACCAGTCCATTCTACAGAAGATCAGCCCTGAGTGTTCTTTGGAAGGAATGATGCTAAAGCTGAAACTCCAGTACTTTGGCCACCTCACGCGAACAGTTGACTCATTGGAAAAGACCCTGATGCTGGGAGGGATTGGGGGCAGGAGGAGAAGGGGACGACCGAGGATGAGATGGCTGGATGGCATCACAGACTCTATGGACGTGAGTTTGAGTAAACTCCGGGAGTTGGTGATGGACAGGGAGGCCTGGCGTGCTGCGATTTATGGGGTCGCAAAGAGTCAGACATGACTGAGCGACTGAACTGACCTGAATTTTAATTTCTTCTTTAAAATTTTATGCTTGGCTGTGCTGGGTCTTCGTTGTCACATGCAGGTTGTGGTGAGGGGGGTGCTCTTCTCTAGTTGCAGTGTGAGGCCCTAATTCCTCTGGGCCTGTAGGATCTTCCCAGACCAGGGATTGAACCCATGTCCCCTGTATTGGCAGGTGGATCTTAATCACTGGACCACCAGGGCAGTCCCAGTAATTTAAGTTTCTGATAGGATTCTTTTATGAGAGGAGAGAAGGGGCAAGGCTCTGGTTTCTTTGGGGATTAAATAAGAAGAGAGTAGGGAATCCCTGGTGGCTCAGCGGTAAAGAATCCACCTGAGATGTAGGAGACAAGGGTTTGATCCCTGGGTCCGGAAGATCCCCTGGAGAAGAAAATGGCAACCTATTCCAGTATTTTTGCCTGGGAAATCCCAGGGACAGAGGAGCCTGGTGGGCTACAGTCCATGGGGTCACAAGAGTCAAGACCAACTTAGTGACTAAACCACCACAAGAAGAGAGTTATCCTATAAAAATCATTATAAACATCTCTTGATTATTTACATATTGCTCATCCCTCAGGAAAAATTAAATCTATAGCTACTTTTACTTTATCAACCACTATTGGTTTTGTCAACATACAACCATAAGAAATAGACTTCTGGCCTAGAAAAGAGTGATTTCTCTAAGAAACACATTACAGAGGTCTAACTTTATTCTCTAAGGTTAGAGATATACTTGAAATACCTTCAGTTTCCCTTTTGCATCCATCATAGAGCTTTGACTCAAGTTAGTTCTTAAATTATTTAAAATTAACCAATAGGTATTTATTAAATACTTCATTTTTTATCTGAGTACCTAAGCCACATTATAAGTCATGATAGAGATAGTGCAAAAAGAAAAAATTCCCAAGTCAAATATAATTTTGGAACTTTGTCAAAACCAGAAAACTTTCTATAAATGGTCATGCACCAGGTGACTGCTTTAAGTGAGATTGTTTTAGGAAATAATTATAGCTACCTAGTTACTATTTATTGAGTGCTTAAAATGTGTCAGGCCAGTGTAATCATTTTTACTATCACCTCTGGGAGTTCTCAGAATACCCTTGTTAGGTAGATACTATTATTTGCACTTCTCAAGAAAATCCTGTGAAATCACATAAGGTTGCACAGCTTTAAAAAGTGACTTGGAGCTCAAACTCTGGCCTGGGTCACTTTAAGAACTTTGCTCTTGCCCACCACTCTGGATAAGTTAGGTTCTCTTACTCCTCCTTAACAACAGTTATATAAAATGTGAAATATCTGAAAGTTAGAGAATTAAGAACTGATAGGAATAAATAGCTTTGGGGGGGAATCACTGTTTTGGTTTTGCACTACAGCTTAAGGAAAATATCACGTGGCACCTGAGTTTGTTTTAACTTATACAAGTAAATAGTAAAAAGTATTTATGACTTATCCTGGGATACGATTTAAGATACATCTTTCTTTCTTTCCTAAAGAGGTACTATACTATTTTAAGAACTTGCGGTTATAATCCTTTAAGAAGTTATTTAATTCTGCTCTTCAAAACATCACCTGATAGAATAACCAAAGATTATCCAATAATTATATTTTTAACCATGGTAATGTAAAAGAAAAAAATCTAGGCAAGGAAAGAAGAGGAAGAAAAAAAAAAGATGGAGCTAAAGCAGAAAATCCCTGGAGAGGAAAATGGCAACCCACTCCAGTCTTCTTGCCTGGAAAAGTTCTATGGACAGAGAAGGCTGGTAGGCTGCAGTACATGGGGTTGCAAAGAGTCAGACACAACTTTGTGACTAAACAAAAGCAGAATATAGCACAGGAAATCAGACAGTTAATCCTGAAATCAAATATACTCAGCTCTTGTCAAAGGGGGTAATATGTTTAGAATGATAGTATGAATGTGAAATTTCGGGGTAATCCAAAGCTATCGTTTACTAAATGCCCCCACCACCACCCTATACCCAAAGAAAAAGACAGAATCAAAGTTTCACAAAATCGTCAGTCAATCCAACTTTACACATAGGAGAAACTCGTTCTCTGCAGTTTTAGAACCATATTAAAGCTTGTATGGAATAAAGAATAATGTTTTTCTAGCCATTACAGCATAGAGAAGAAGGAAATATAAAGGAGAGAATCAAAAGGGCAGTGAGAAATAAAAAAAATCTGATCTATTTAACACAATCCTTGTTTTTAGAGAGTTTCTGGAAAACTGCAGCTATCTGATGTAGGCCAAAGTGAAAAAAAAAAAAAGTCTAAAACGTTAGTATTTCATACAACTATTTAAAGGAACATGGAAGGCAAAAATCCAAACTGAACAACGGCCTGAAAAGTTAGTTACTGTGAACCAGACCTTATAACAATATTTGAAGCATAATATCCCATCTTTTTTTCAAAGAGAGAACTTAATGTAGACTTTATAACTGTGTAAATAAACTTACACATTGAATCTGACTATAAATACAAATGAAGATTTGTTCCTTGTGATCCTGATCTCTAGTAAGGTATAAGGAGAAGCAGTAAAATAAGCTTGGATTTGAAGATGGGTATTATTTTTAAAATACTAGAAATTTATAAATGAAGCATCTAGAACAAAGGAAGCTATTAGAAACCTTGAAACTTGGAGACGACATGATCACATTTAAGTGTTTTAAAAAGGTCACTCTGGGTGCTGCAAGGTGAATGGACTCCTGGAGGAAGAGTGAAAGCTTGGAGGCTAGCTGGAAGTCCATGGCACGGGTCCTCAAGAGAGATGAGGTTGGCTGGGTGTGGAGTGGTGGTGATGGATGAAGTTAGATTTCAGACATTCGAAGAATGACAAAACTTACTGTAAGGATCAATTAAGTCAAGAAAAGAGATAAATCAAGGTAAACCAGTCAATTATTAGGCAACTGGGAACAAGTGCTGCCACGTACTGAAATGGGGAACACTCACAAAGATGTAAGGAGTGAAATCAAGAACTATGTTTGGGACTATTCCGTTTGAGATAACCTCTTACACTTTGATAAAGAGATGAGATGTTGAAAATTGGTGCCTGGAAACAGAGGAAGGTTGGAGCTGGAGATAAACATTTGGAGGTCATTAACATACAGATGGCATTTAAATCCTCAGGACTAGATGAGCTCCCCTAGGGAAGTGAATAGAGAAAGGAACTGGGATCTCCCACTTCCACAGGCCAGTCAAGCAGGGGACCATCAGCAGAGGAGACTGAAAATGCGCAGGGCAGTGGGAGGAAAACAGGAAAGAGTAATCAACTGGACGGCGCGATACTGAGGTAAGACAGGAACGGAGAGATTTGACACTGGATCTGACAACAAAGGACCTAGTCATGTGCCATCTCAGGGATGTGGTGGACACAACCCAACTGGAGTGGGCTGGGCAGGGGACAGGAGATTAAAAAGCCAACACTACTTCTCAGATGCATTCACAGCTAATCCTTCTCTCTTTAGGTGTCCCCTTGCACACAGACTTCATTGTACTTATTTAATTTTAATGTCTGCTTGTGACTACTAAGACATGAGTACTTTCTTAAGGCAGGGACCATCACTGACTTATCCAGTTCTAGTTCTATGCCTGCACATGTCAGAAGATAAACATTGGCTAAATGAATATTTGATAGTTCTAGAAATAATTCCTACTCCTACTTTAGTCTTTTATTAAAAAAAAAAAATGTTTCAACTGCCTTTTAACCACAGGGATGTGTTTTCTGGTTATCTGAGACATCACAGTTTCAACAATGAAAACCAAAAGCCATGATACTAAGTAAATGTCTTTTTAAAAATATGCTAACACTTAAGTTTACAGGTAAGCATATTTAGATCCTAAAGCATCTCAGAGAATCTTATTAGAAAGTTCAAGCTTAGTTCCTTCCTTGTACCAGCTCACTGTTCATGAGAAAAGTCTTCTAGCCAAGGTTATCTCTATGGACCATGAACCAAGTGATCATAACTAGTCTATAGAGACAATGTATATGTACACATGATTATTTTTTAGTTTGTTTTTCACAAACTGTCAAACAAACAAAGAGAATCAAAACACAAACAGAAATGAAAGTAATCTGGAGGTGAAAACACTGACCCTTTCAAGGCCTTTAGGAATCATTTTAAAATGATGCTTGAAATGTAAATCCAGGAACATTATAGAGAGTTACTTAATGTTTCAATAATTACTTGCGACAGAAAGCACGGAAGGCCTGATCTTCATGTAAAAATCAAATTCAATTTTCATATTATCTGTACTCTATGATAGTCTTAAGTGAAATTTATAGAGAAGGTTATTGAATAAAGGGAGCCTACAAAAATACAAACAAAGTTTCAAAATACCTACTCAAAACCAAAATTTCTTCTACCTAGTAATTTCAACTTCCCCCAAAACATCACCAATCCCCAAAATTTCCACCCAAATGGAAAAGTTTGAAACATGTAAATAGTATGGCATTGTTCTAGTCTAGACCTAGACCCAAATATACTTCTCAGATACAGAACAGCTAATCAAACCTAAGTCTCCTTATCACCAAACAAAGGACTGAGTGAAGAATACAGTACTTTCCCTCCCCGACCCTATTCTACCCTCCCAACTGCTTCCAATTTCTCTCTCTACTAAGGGTTTCTTCCTAGTGCTGATGGCTAGAAATGTCAATTCAACCCTGTTCTTATAAAACCTGGTGTTACATTCCATAGATTCTACTCATCTATAGTATCTTGTCTCCCACTGTATTCCTAGTTCACATTCTACCCGTCTCTGATCTTGACCATGTACTTCTTCCTAACTTGTCTACTTCTTTCCAGATGCATCTTACATTCATCATGTGCACAGAGTCCAGAATAATCCTAAAGCATTAGCTCAATCACCTCAACTTTCTAATCAGTGTCTCCTCAGTTTTGACAGAATAAACTCTAATCTGCCCTAGTTTCCCTTTCCTCTCTTTAATCCAATTATATTTTCTCCTGCACTCAAAAGTGAGAGGAACAGGGTCTTCCTTGCAATTCTCAAAGCCTGATTTAGCTTTTCTACTTTTGCCCTTTCCTTGCCTATGCCACTCTTTCTCCTGAAGATGTGATTCCCCCATCTAGTCTCTGCCTGTTAAAACCCTTTAAGATCCAAAGCTGTTGTTTAGACCAATAACATAAAGGAACCTCAACAAGAAAGAAACTTATGTTATCTGTCTAACAACCTAGTTATTAAACTAGTAGCCAAATGCTCTGACTACTGAGTTCTATTCAAGGTGCTAATTTGATTCATGAATCTTTAAGGAGCATATGCGTGTGTGCTAAGTTGCTTCAGTCGTGTCCAACTCTGGACCCTATGGATTGTAGCCCACCAGGCTCCTCTGTCCATGGGATTCTCCAGGCAACAATACTGGAGTGGGTTGCCATGCCCTCCTCCAGGGGATCTTCCTGACCCAGGGATCGAACGCCCATCTATTAAGTCTCCTGCATCGGCAGTCGGGTTCTTTACTACTAGCACCACCTGGGAAGCCCTTAAGGTGCATACAGTCTAATTAATAAGATTCCCTCTTCTTATATCCTATATTAAACTGCTAGCTGTGAAATTCCATGTTTGGCCTTTGCAGGCAAAGTGGAGGCCCTTAAGTGGAGGCCGTTAAACCAGTTCTTCCTAAAGATTTAACATGGCTATCAAGAGCCATAATGCCACAACCAAAATTGTAGATAGGTAGATAAACTGAAAGGAGGGGAAGGGAGAAAGGTAAAGAAAAGAAAGCAATTTTCATGGTAAATCTGACCTGATTCATGCCATGTTTTTCCAGCTTAAACGTGGCTGTAGAGACAGTCATTAATTTACTACATTCTGCTCCAGGCCTGCTTTTCGAGATTTCTGTATTAAGTCATGGGAAACGTCCTATGGAGCTGAGGTATGCAGGCAAGTCAAATGTGCTGTGGTCATACAAATGCTGTCTTCTCTATTCTAAAACTCTACTCATCTTACACAAAGAAATGCCCATTTCATCACATTTTAGGGACATCTTCTTAAATACTCCAAATACATTTAACCCAAATTGGCAAATACTTAGGCTGAACATTGATGGTAGGCTCCTGATCCCCTTTGTAGTCACTGCAAATTGTTAAAAATGACCTAGCACAGCTTCCATAGTTGTTTTTTTTTTTAAAAAAAAAAAAAACAAGTGCAAATAGAAAGGTTCAATCTGGTGATTGTCCTTGCTAAGCTTTCCTGTAAATCATTCCAAGGATTTTACACCCCTTTCCTTTTAAATTCTCTTCTTGAACACGGTCCAATCCTTCACATATGTTCTTTCTTCCTCCTCTCAATTCTGGTGCCAAGGTTCCCTGTCTATCCCTTCAGGCAATCTGGCCACTGCTTTTCACTGGGAGGAGCACCCTTCTTTGCATTGAACACCTGATCATCTGAATAAACTTTTCACTTATTGCAAAATGGGGCACAGATTTGACTTTACTTGATACAAAGATTTTTCAGATCAAGTTCAGCCTCAAGATGGGTTTAAGTTAAAGTCAGTAAGATTAACCTATTTAAATTAAAATTGGCTATGTGAAAAAACTGCAACAGAAGGAATCTGCTAAGGCAAACCTCACTGTTTCACTTAGTGTGTCAGCAGCAGTGGCAGCTGTGTTGGCAGGTCTGGATGCTTGAGTGGTGCCCTTAAGAACAGGTCCTTCTGTATTTATAACAGCAGATTATTGAACACACGCGTACACATTCAAAATTGTTTGAGGGCAGGCACAAAAAAGGAAGAGACAGGAAAAAGTAAGGCATGTGTCTTTTTGTGCCTTAAAGTACGATGAATCAAACGCTGATATCTTTACTTGGTAAAAAGAAAGGAGAGGAGAGGATATCTCCTACCCCATGACCTGTGGGATGAGTGATTTCATAAGATCATGGAACACATTAAAGGGAGCTATGATGAAGGACAGTAACTTCAGAGGTTTAAATAAGACTTTATGCTTTGACTGGAAATAATAGAATCTGGTAATACTGTACAAGACTGAATTCCTCATACAAAATTAAATGTAAGTGTATTTACACACATTTTCAAAACACTATCATTTTCCTAGAAGACACTCATACAAGCAGGAAAATTTATTTAAAGCCAATAACTGGAGTTGACAAAATAATGTGTTAACAGAACCCTTAAAGCATCTCCTTTCTCATGCTCAGGCATAGAGAATGAATGTCTCCTGCCTTGAGATGCATCTTTGCGAGACGTTTACGTAATAGTTGGACAAACATGATAGTATTATTTGAGCCACCACCTTTGAAACTTTAAGTAAACATTAAAAAAAAAAAAAATCAACAGGCTCAGCAATGGCAGATTCTGAAAACAATATTTTGATAAGGTTTTTGTTACTGCAAAATGACTTACTCAAATGTCAAAATAAAGCCAGCTACACATTTACTGAAGGAATTGGCTAAGGTAAGTTTTAGAATTCTGAGGTTTGATTTAAAACACTTTTAGGATATATCTGGGAGAATATGTAATTATAGTAACATATAAAATGTATTTAAATGTATAGGGATTATATAGACCATAAATTCAGACATGAATTTAGAATGTCTATGAAGTTGTAATATGTGATTTTATTTAGTAACTTTAACTTCATTCAAAATAAACTATGGGGGGAAAAGTAGCTTTGAAATATATACTAAATATCTATATCAGTATTCTGAGTTTATTCTGCAAACCATGAAAATAACTTTCTAATTAATACATTCTTGTATATAATCAACTGGAAACTGTTTCTGTATTCAAAACTGAGTGAAAAACAACTTTTATGAGATATTTACTCCAGCTATAACTCCCATTCCTGAACTCACAATGTCTCTATTCCCCACCCTAATCTCTATTTAAAAGGTTCCCAAATAGCATTCTTCATTTCTTCTCTAAAAATAGAAAACTTGAGTAATGAAGGTCAATTAGGTTTGTTTGTCTTGAAACAGTGAGGAATTGTTTCCAATTAAAGATTCTGTTTCCATGGACTCTAATAATTTCAGATACTTGCCCAATTACATCTAGAGAACTTCTGTATTTAGCCTAAGTCATAGTTTCCTAAAATTCCTAAATGTACCTCCCTGAAGTCTTAGGTCAAGTAGGTTAATTTAGGAAAATCCAATACAAAATAATCTGGATAAAAATAACTCTGATGCTTAATTTAGGAAATTAACCTCTTAAAGTTTCTGGGTCTTAGAAAGTCATCACAAGAGGAGGAATAACAGTCACAACCTTGCACAGGCCAACACCTGGGAGGCCACTTGTCAACCATTAAGCACCTTCCTATCAAGTACAGGAATGGTAAAGTTTCACATGAGAGGTTAAAGCTATCCTGCCTCTCCTCCCCAGGAGAGAACAGAATTCCAAATGCAGCTACAATTTAGTTAGGAGCCCTACTTTGATAAGTGTGGAAAGTGTAACAGCCCAAGTATGTATCGTTCTCCTGGAGGATAAAAGCTGGGCCATCTGCCCACTGCTGGCAACTTTATGGTGATGGGGGAGCCCTGGTCCTGCCTGAGTCAGGAGAGGCCCTGAGGATACCTCTGTGGGAGGTTTGGCTGGACACACCATTTTTCAGCTGTCAGAAGTTTCCAGTCTCACCCCGATTCCTGCTTTTTCCAAGTCCCTTAAAGTGTTTCTGTGGCCAAAGTGACAGTCAGGCCTGGGGACGGAACTGGTTAAGTCAGAAACAAGGCTGGAACCAATTGCAACCATCAAATCAGCTTATTTCTTCCTCCTCTCCCTGCATACTATATCACCCTTCCAGAAGAAAAGGCACCCAAGGACTACACTCAGAAAGGGTGAGGGGCTTGGAAAAGTCTTCTGTGGTTCCCTTCTCTGCCTCTGCACAGACTGACCAGACCTCTTAATTTGCATACACAGAGATGGAAACAGACAGCAATGATATTAATAGGTAACAGAAGTAGTCAGGAGTAAGGAAAGCCATTGACTTTGGTACCTTTGCCTATAAAGTGAAAATAAATAATCAAGAACTAAGCAGTGGGATGGAAGAATTTTTGATCTATTTCTTAAGACAATGGCATATAAATGTGGGGGCTATTAGACTCAAAGAATTCTAAACTTTAATCCCAAGCATGAAGCGCTAAGGTGTAGGAGGCAGAAACCAAGGGAGGAAAACAAATAGCACTCTTCTTGGGCCCCAGCAGCCATGCAGGTCAGGGAGCCCTGGGGGCTCCTCTGTCACCTCGCTCTCCTGGGGGGGGGGGAACCCCTTCCCTGTGTGGGCCTCCTCACCCACCTCTTTCTTCCCTTTGATCCAGCGCCTGTCAATCTTACTGTAATCAGCTGTACAGTTTGCCAGGTGTCCCCCAAGATGGCTGGCTGAAATACTGCCCCCAGAGATGCCTCTCCCCACCCCTGTGTGTCAGCCTTTATCTGCTCCCTGGGTCTGTTTCTGACTGCAGGCTGGCCTCCTCCGGCTGACTACTTCCTCTCTGGTTTCAGAGCGTTTTTTTTCTCTTCACATACCCTGACCTACCTTCTTCCCTCTGTCATTGCTTCCACACCCGCCCCTAGGAACAGAGACAGGCTTATCTCTCTATCTTGCAGGGCTGAGTTTCTCTCCACTGTCTGCCCCTGTTCCTCTGCCTGCCTACCTGGCTTCCTGCACAGGGGGCCTCGCACTCCATGCTGGTGCTGCTCTCTCCCCTGCAGATGCACCTGTCTGGGAGCAGCTACTGACACAAGCAGTTTTTCTGTCTTTATTTCCTCGCCTTCCTACTGCGGAGTGGACACTGACTTCCCAGTCATACTCGAGAACTTTTTCCTCTCTGAGATTTCCCAGGTGTGTGCAAGGCTTCTTCTTGTGCATGCCTTCCTCCCTCCACTCCTGGATCTGAGGATTTTTCACCTGTACAGTCTCCGGTGGGTAACACATATGCCCTGGAATGTACATCCATGCATCCACTCTGTGAGTGCCATCTGCGGGCATGTCCCTGAGTTTCTGCTGCTCTTTACACGGAAGGTGAGTTCAGGCACTTCTCAAGCTGTGCACAGCCGCACGCCTCCCTCTGTGTGCATCCTTAGGTATGGGGGCGTCTCTGAAGGTTGTCTCCCTTGGTTAACGCTCCCAGGTTCACATCTCTCCTGCCATTTTTGCCTGCTGCTCTGGGCCTTCCTTCGAAGCATTTAAAGTGCCTGGCACTAGTGGGAGCTCAACAGATGTTAATTCCTTTCTCCACTTTTATCTGAATAACTAACTGTGTGTGTCCGGGTGTTCTCCTGGCCTCTGCGCCTGCTTTATGAGATCAGTTAATCGGTGCGTGTTTCCGTGGCATGGGCTCAGCTCTTTGTCGGGATGCCCTGCGGGTTCTCTGTTCCACGGATGTCTCTCTTCTCCGAGCGACTGTTCAGCGATTTCTCAGATGATCTCTGCCTTCCCTTTCGCGATGCGTGCACTCTGCCTCCCTCACCCACACACGGTACTGCATGGCCATAAACGGCGTCCTCAGGCACTCCGCTTGCTGGGTCCCTTCGCAGTGCCTTCCACGCTCTCTCTCATTTTTTCCCCCCAAAACCTGCAAACGCGTTCCTTGGTGTGTCCTCTCCAATCGCTTGAGTCTGTGAGCCTTCGCTATGCTCGAGTTGTGTGTGTCTGTGTCCACGGTCTCTCCGGAAGGCGGAGCGGGGTGCGACACCCGAGTCTGCCCAGAATGCAGTGTAACCACCTCCCTCTAAGCCCTGCACCCCGACACCCCGATCCCGGTCTCTCTCTAGGTCAGTGAGTCAGCCCCAGCCGCGAGCGATGCGTCTTTGGGGGATGAGGAGCCACCGAGAATCCTCTCTAGGGGACCGAGGTCCTTGCTCCCGGGTGAGCGCTGGGTGTGTGTGTGTGTGACTCTCCGGTTCTCTGGGAACGCGAAGCGCCCGTGTGCCCTCCTCCGCCCGCGTACGCGGAGCGCCCGTATCAGCCTCTGCGAGTACACGGTGGGCACCCACCCCACCCACCTCTCCAGGCCCCGTGCGCGGCCGCCCATGTGTCCCCAAGTCCCTGCGGCTAACAGTGTGTGTCTCACCTTCACACGCGGGGCGCCTGGGTCCCGGGCTCTCCGCGGCTCTACGGTTGGGACGCCCCCCCACCCCCCGAAGCGGACGGCTAGTACCAGCCGGTCCTCTCGGTTTGGCGTCTGGACGCTGCCCTCCCCCCATCCACCCCCAAACGTCGTGGGGGCAGAGGAGCCATTTCACTCGTCTCTTCCCTGGTTGCCTCTCTCCCTCAGCGGGACCGAAAAGGCTAGAAAAGCCCCGCGGGCGCCGTCGGAAAGTCCCCGCAGCGCAGGGGCTGCGGCGGCCTCGGCCCCGCCGCCAGGGGCCGCCCGCCCGCCCGCTCGCCCGCTCGCCTCCCCCGGCCACACGCCCCGGCGCCTGGCCGGCCCCGGACGGCGGCGGCC